>NW_023658303.1:10000-24576 GCF_015228065.2 Penaeus monodon
TAATAAATATGATAATGAGATATAATGGGATGTATTGAGGGTTTTACTATTTTATAGTAAATAAAAGTACACAATAACCAATATAATAATCGATTTTTATACTCACAAATACTATTCCATTTTTTTGTTATTTTTAGTGCTTTCAAGGACGAAAAATACTTTTAAAAGTTTGGGCTTGTTAGGAAGTGCAAGATACGTGGTATAATCACTGAAAAGGGAAACTAAAAAATTTTTTTCGTTTAAATTAGCCTCTACTTTTTTTTTTTTTATTCTCTATTTTTTTTTTCCATCCCCATGTCTCCCTTCGATTTTTCGCTCAGTGGTGTTCCCCGGAAAGGGATCTCCCTTTCCCTACGTCTGTCTTTTTTGGCTCCCAGTCTGTTGGTACTACTGATCCTTTTTTTTTTTTTTGCCGTTGCTTGTCTGGTTTGTTGTTTGTCCAGCTGCCATCTGTTTGTTTTGTTTTTCTTTTGTATGCTTTTTTTCCGGGTTTTTTTTTTTTTCTTTCTTCTCCCTATTTGTGCCCTGGACGACTAAATTTTAAAATCAAACCTCTTCTCTTTCTCTCTTTTTCCTCTCTCTCCCACTCTCTCTCTCTCTTCTCTCTCTCCTTTTTTTTTTTATATATAATATAATATATATATATATATATATAATATTTTTTTTTAAAAATATATATAATATATATTATTTTATAAAATATATATAAACAAAATTTTTTTTTTTTTTTTTTTTTTTTTTTTTTTTTTTTTTTTTCTTTTTTTTTTTTTTTTTTTTTTTTCTTTAATTTCCTCTTTTTTTCTCTCTTCCCCCTCTACTTCTTTTCCTCTTCCTCCCTCATTTTCTACTACCTCTGTCTCTATTTTCCCCCCTCCCCCCCCCCGTTCCATCACTTTTTCCCTTCTCTCCCCCCCTATCCATTTCTTTTTCTCCTCCCCCTGCCCCCCTTTCCTAAAAAAGTCACGAAATGCCCCCGATCATTACCTCCCTTTTCGAAAATGAAGTGATTTCGAAAAACCGGAAGTCTATAATGACGACCAATCCCAGCAAAAAAGGGTTTAAAGTTTTTTTTTTGGGGGGACGAAGAGTTTTTGCTTTTTTTTTTTTTTTAATTTTTTTTCCTTTTAAAGGGTTTTGGGTTTTTGATTTTTTTTTTTATTTTTTTTTGTTTATTTTTTGTTTTTGTTTTTTTTCTAATTTGGCCCCTTTAATTCGTTTTGTTTGTATGCCTTTTGTTTAGTTAAGTTTTTTTTTGGGTTTTTTTCATTAATCTTTTACTTTCTGCCCCATGCTTCTTTCCTTTTTTTTTTTTTGTTTCCCTATCATTTTTTTGGCATTTCTGTCTGTTTTTTTTTTTTCCCCCCACTTTTCTTCTTTCTTTCTTTCTTCTCTTTTCCCCCCTTTCTTTCCCCTCTCTTCTCTCTCTCCTCCCCTCTCTTCCCTCTCTCTCTCTCCCCTTCTTTCTTTTTCCCCTCTCTCTCTCTTTCTCTCCTCCCTCTCTCTTCTCTTTCCTGTCTCTGTTGTCTCTAACTCTCCTTTCTCTCTCCCCTCTTTTCTCCCCCTTTTCTCTTTTCTTTCTCCCCCTTTCTCTCTCTCTCTCTTTTTTTCTCTCTTTTTCTCTCTCTTTCCTCCTTCTCCCCCCTTAAAGCCAAGGCAATATGCGAGCGAAAACTCGTCTTGTCACTTGGGGTTTACGTTCACCTCGTAAAAAGGGAAAGGTTCAAGGGTTTTGTGTTTTTTCTACAGGTTATTATATAGGCTTCTTTTTTTTCGTTTTTTTTTTTTAAAGTTCATGTTTGTTATATTTTTATTTTTTTTCTTGTTTTTCTATTTATTTTTTATCCTCTAACACCCTTCAGCCTCTATCATCTGCTATCTATCAAAATGAGAACGGAGAGGGGAAAAGGGGCTAGAGGGGGGAAAGGGGAAAAGAAAAGCTAGAAGAAGACAGCCAGCAAAAAACAATAAAACAAGATCATCCAATTGTTTTTTCGTCTTTTTTCCCTTTTTTTTGTTTCCCAGGGGAGTGGGGGAAAAGAAAGACTTGGCTTACCACTCAGTCACGTATCTCCTCTTGCCATTATGACCCAAAACCTTTCCAAAACGGGGGTCCCACTTCTCAATCCACTCTCCTCCCCTCTCCCCTCTCCCCCCCTGTTCCTCATTTTCCCCCCCCACTTCCTCATTTTTTGCTCTTCCCCCCTATCTTTCTTTTTCTCTCCCTCCCCCCTCCCCCTTCCCTCTTCCTTCTCTTCCTTCCCCTTTTCTCCCCCCCACCCTCTCAACCCCCCCTTTTCCTTTTTTCTTCTCCTCCTTTTCCCCCCTCTTTCATTAGCCCCTCCGATCCCCTTTTTCCTCCCCCCCAACCCCTTTCTCTCATTCGCCATTCCTTCCGTCTCCCTTCCTTCATTTCTTCCCCCTTTTCCCACCCCTTTCACTCTTTTTCCTTCCCCCAAATTTCTTCCCCATGATCCGCTCGTTTTCTCCCCTCTTTTTGTTCGCCATCTCTTCCTCTCCCTCCCCCCAACCTCGCTCTCCCGCCCCCCTGTCCCCCACACCCCCCCCCGCCAGGGCCCCACCCCCCCCCCCTCCCCCTCTCCTCCTCCTTTTGTTTCAAACGCAAATCTGATTTTTTTCTTTTTTCTTCATTTTTTTTCTTCTTTTTTTCCTCACCTCCCTCTGCCATTTTTTTTTATCCTCCTTTTTGTTCTCTCCCTTCTCTCATTTTTAAATTAACCGTTTGTTTTGTATCCTGATTAACTCTCTTTTCCAGATATATCTATTTTTTTTTTTTATCCTTTCCCCCCTTTATTTTCCAGTTTACCCCCCCCTTTTGAAATCTATTCCTGTCATATACTTTTGTAAAAAAATTATTATTTTTATATATAAAAATTATATATATATATAATTTTATATAATATAATTTTAATCTATCTATCTATCTTACCCACACACACCCCAAACCCCGTTGCATATATTTTAAAATATATATAAAATTAAATATATTAAAATATATATATTAAATATTAATATATATAAAATATATATTTATAATATTATATATATAATATATATATATAATTATATATATAAAATTTATTTAAAATTAAATTTTTATTATATTTCTTTCCTAATGTTGGGTTTTTGTATTTTTTTTTTTAAATTTTTTTTTTTATTATTATATTATAAATATATATTTTAAAATTATATATAATATTTAATTATATATAATATTAAAATATTATTATAAATATATAATTATATATATTAATTATATATATATATTATTATTATTTATTTATTTTTTTTTTTTATTATATTATTGTGTGTGTTTGGGGGTGGGTGGGGGGGGGTTTTGTAGGTTTGTGGGTGGGTTTTGTTTTGGTGTGGTTGGTATTGTATTTGGGCCCCTTTATTAAATTTTATTTTTATTTTTTTTTTTTTTTTTTTTTTTTTTTTTAAAAAGTTTAAAAAACCCCCCCCAAAAAAAAATTATTTTTTAAAAATGTATTTTTTTTTAAAAAAAAAAAAAAAAAAAAAATGTTTTTTTTTTAACCACATTTTTTTAAAAAATTTAAAAAATTTTTTTAATTCTTTAATATTTAATTATTTTTATAAAAATTTCCATGTATTTTTTTCTTAAAATTTTTTTTTATTTTCTTTCTTTTTTTCCCCCTTACTTTTTTTTTTCCCCTTTCCTTTTTTTTTTTTTTTTTTTTTTTTTTTCTTTTTTTTTTTTTTTTTTTTTTTTTCCTTTTTTTTTTTTGTTTGCCCCCCCCCTTTTAAAAGAGAATGCTTAGATTTAATGTTCCCCGGGGGTTTTTAAAGAATGTTTTTAAAAGGGGGAATAAAATCTAGAAAATTTTATTTTCTTTTTAATATCCCTAAATTTTTTAATAAAATTATTATTTTTTTTTTTTTTACATTTTTTGTTATTTTTTTTTTAGATTATTTTCTATTTAAAATTTTATTTTCATGAAATTTTGGGGGTAAAAAGACATAAAGGAATGAAAAATATATTATAAAATAAATAATATAAAAAAAAGGTAAAAAAAATTTTATTAAAAATTAATTTTAAATTTAATTAAATATCTTCTATAAATTTTATTTTTATTATAATAAAAAATTTATTTTGTTGTTGTTTGGGGTTTTTGGGGTTTTTTTTGTTGGGGTGGGGTTTGTTGTTTGGTTTTTTGGAAAAAAAATTTTTTTGTGGGTTTTTTTTTTTTTCACACCATAAAAAATATATTATAATAATAAAAAAAAAAAGTTTAAAAAATTATTATAAAAAAATATATAATAAAAAAAACCTTTTTTTAAAAAAAAAAAAAATATTTTTCTAAATTTTTTATTTTTAAGGGAAAATTTATGTTAATAATTATTTTTTTTTTTTTTAAAATTTTTTAATAATATTTTTTAAATTTAAAAAAAATTTATATATAATAAAAAATTAAAAAAATAACAAAAGGGGAAAAAGGGGGGTTTTGGGGGAGGAAGCGAAATAAAAAAAATATAAAAAAAAAAAAAACCCAACCCAACCACCCCCCAAAAACCCAAAAAAACCCCAACAATAAACTTTTTTAATCAATACTCATTTTAAAATATTTTTATATTCTAAATAAAAATTTTTATTTATTTTTATTTTTTTTTTTTTAAACCAAACAATTTAATTTTAATGTGCCCCAATAAAAATTATCTTTATAAGATAAAATTTTCCCATAGTGACACGGTAAAAAAAAAAATTTTAAAAAAAAAAAAAGGAAAAAAATAAAAAAAAAAAAGTTTTTTAAAAAAAAAACCCCCCTTTTCTTTCTTTTCTTGGCTTCTTTTTATTTTTTAAAATTTAAAATTTTTAAAATTTTTTTTTTAAAAAAAAAAAACCCCAAAAAAAAACCAATAAGATAAATATAAAAATAATATAAAAAAAAATTAAAAAAAAACAAAAAAAAAAAAAAAATATAAAAAAAATTCTTCTTTTATCTTTTTTATTTTTTAATTTTTCACCCACACCACCCAACAAAAAAAAAAAAAAAATAAAAAAATTTATATTTTATAATATATAAATTATGGATAAATAATTAAATTTAAATTAAATTTAAAAAAAAAATAATAATTAAAAAATTTTTTATTATAGTTATTTTTACCTTTAAATTTATTATTTATTTTATATATACAATTATTATTTTTTGTTAAATTATATTTTTTTTTTTTTATTTTAAAAATTTTAAATTCTTTCCTTTTGTTTATTTTGGGTTTTTTTTTTGTTTTTTAATTTTAAAAATTTTTATATATAAATTTTTTAATTTATATTTTTAATCGAAGGGGTTTTAAATTTTTATTTTCCCCTTTTTTTTCCCCTTTTTTTTTTTTTTTTCTATTTTTTTTATATATATATATATATATATATATAATATTATATAAATATTTAAAAATTTTATTTATAATTTTTTTTTAAAAAAATAATTTATTTAAATTTTTATATTAAATATAAATAAATTAATTTAAATAATAAAATAAAATTAAATTTAATTATTTAAAAATTTTTTTTTATTTAAAAATAAAAAAAATAAAAATATAATTTAATTTTAAATTTTTTTTTTTTAGAAATTTTAAGGGATAAAATTTAATAAATTAAATTTTTTTTTTTTTTTTTTTTTTTTTTTTTTTTTTTTTTTTTTTTTAAAATATTAATAAATGTTTATTTTTATAATTAATATAAAAAAAAAGTTTTTTTAATTAAAATAAAATTATCCCAAAATTTTTAATTTAAATCATTTTTTAAAATATTATTTATATATATAATATATATTTTAATATATTATATAAATTTAAAATAATATTATAAGGGTCTGTGGACCGAAACGAATTAGAAAAAAGGAGGCAATTTGATTAATAAAGGACTGATTGGGAGGCGAAAAATAGATAAGAAAAATGCGAGAAAAAGTGAAGGATTGTTTACTTTTCGCCCAAAAGTAAAAAATAACTTTCGACCCATTTACTTTTTTTATTTTTTTTTCTTTATGAATTTTTGTTTTTATATAAAGGGAAAAGGGAGGATGAAAATTTGGGTAATTTATTAAAGAACATTCCTGTATTTTCAAAAACATAAACCCATTGTAATATACCCAAGTTTATCATTTTATTATATAATAGATTAAGAAAAAATTGGTTCAAGCTGTTTTTTTATACGCTGTACTTCGGAAAACTAAAAGGAGTAATTCAGTCCCCCCAAGAGCCGCACGCCGTTAAGACATCAAAATTAAAATTGGGTAAATCAAAATTTTTTTTTTCGGGTTTTTCCTTTAAATCCAAGGCCTGGGGGGGGTGGCGATAAAAAAAAATTTTCAATCTGTATGTATTTAAAAAATTAAAAAAAATATAAAAATATTTTAAAAAAAAAAATATATAATATAATTTTATATTTAAAATATAAATTTTTTAAAATATACCCCTATATATATTTATATTTAAAATAATATATATATAAAGTATTATTTATTATTAAAATATATTATTTAAAAATTTTTTTATTATATTTATAAATATATATATATATATATATATATATTAATTTAAAAATTTATATAATAATTTTTATAAATATATATTAATAAATTTTTTTAATTATATATAAAAAATATATTATTTATTTTAAAATAAAATATATTATATAATTAAAAAGGGTTTTTTAAAAAAAAATTTTTTTTTCCAAACCCCCCGAATTTTAAAAAAAGCCCCTTTTAAAACCACTTGAAAAAAAAAAGTTTTTCCCCCCCTCCCCTACCTTTTTCCCCCACCCCCGAAAAACCCAAAAAATTTTAAGTTTGTTTAGGTTTTCCCCCCCCCCCCCTTTTTCCCCCCCCCCTTTCCTTCGGTTTCTTCGTCCTTTTTTTTCCTTCTTCCTTCCCCATTCTTCCCTCCTACTCCATTTTGACGCTTTTCCCCCTTACCTTTCCTTTTCTTTTTTCCCACCTTTTCTTTCTTTCCCCTTTTTTTACCTCCCCCCCTTCTTTCCCCCCCCCTCCCCCCTCCCTCTTCCCCCCCCCCCCCTTCCTTCCCCCCTTCCCTTCCCTTTCCCCTTTTTTTTTCCCCTTTCCCTTTTCCCTTCCCTTTTCCCTCCCCCCCTCCCCTTTTTCCCCCCCCCCTCTCCCCTTCTCCCCCCCCTTCCCCCCTTTTACTACCTCCTTCCCTTTCCCAAAACCCCCCTCATTTCCCCCCCCCCCCCTTCCCACTCCCCTTTCTCTCCTCCTCTTTTCCCCTCCCCACCCCTCCTCCCACTCCCCTCCCCCCCCTCCTTTTCCTCCCTCCCCCCCCCCCCCCCTCTTTCCCCCCCCCCCTTTTACCTCCCCCCCCCCCCCCCCTTTATCCCCCCCACCCGACATTGATCTACGGGGCCAAGCAGAATCAAACCACGGGGGAAAAAAAAGGGTTACCCAGGGGGGGGTGGTAGTTGGGGGTTTTTTTTTTATTAGGGGGGTGTTTTTTTTTTTCCCTTTTTTTTTTTTTTTCTTTCTTTTTACTTTTTTTTTTTATTATTTTTTTTTTTGGGTTTTTTCGGGTTTTTTTTTTATTTTTGAATTTTTTTTTATTGTCATTTTTTTTCATTTTTTTTTTTTTTCTTAATTTTTTATTAAAAACCTTTTCCCCCTTTCCCCCGACTTTTTGTTAAAAAATTTTTTTTTTTTCCCATTTTTAAAATTGTTTTTTTTTTATTTAGGCCTTTCTTTAGGAAATTTTTAACTTTGGGGGTGAAAAACGGGGGTTTTTTTTGGGGGGGCCCTTTTTTCTCTTCTCCTTTCTAAAAATTTCTTGTTTTTTCTTTTTTTCTTCGTCTGGTTCCCTTTTTCCTCCCCTTCTTTTCTTTTTTTCCCCTTTTTTTCCCCCTCCCCCCCCCCTCTTTTTCCCCCCCTTTTTTCCCCCCCCCCTCCTCTCTTCCTTCTTCTTCTCCCTCTTCCCCTTTTCTTTTTTTTCCGCGGTTTGGGGGTTTTTGTAAAAACTCCCGGGGAAATATTTTTCCCCCCCCCAAAATTTTTTTTTGTACCCCTTTCCTTTCTTTTTATCGCCAGGGCCCCCCCTTTTTTTTCGTTTTGCAAGTAAATTTTCCCTTTTTTTAAATAGCGATTTATTGAAACAAATTTAAAAAATTAATTTTCCCAAAATTTGTCTTCTTTTTAAATTGAAAAACGGGAACTAAATTGTGAATTATTAAATTTATTAAATTTTCCCTCATTTTTAATATTTAAATGGGGATTTAAAATTTTTTTTATTATATTTTTTTTAAAATTAAAATTATTTAATTTATAACTTTTTGATATAATTTTATTAAAATCATAAAAAATCAAAAATTTTAAAAAAAAAAAAAAAATAATATTAATAATATAATAATAAAGGGGGGGGGTGAAAATGATAAAATTTTTTTTTTTTTTTTTTATATTAATTAAAATTATATTATTTTTAAAAAAATTTTTAAAAAGGTTTTTTTTTAATTTTTTTTCAATTTTTTTTTTTTAAAAATATTTAACTTTTTAAACCAAAATTTTTAAACTTAAAAAAAAAATAATTTTTTTGACAAAAACCACTAAAAATACCCCAAAAAATTGTGAAATATATAATTTTAAAAAATTTAAAAAATTAAAAAAGAAATAAAAATAATATAAAGGAAAATATTTTAGAATTTTTTTAAAATTTTTTAAATTTATATAATTTTTTTTTAGTATAATATTATTTAAAATTTTATTTTTATTTTTTTTTTATATATATATATATAATATATTATTAATAATATAAGATAAAAAAATATATAAATATATATAATGTTATATATTAAAATAAAATATTTTTTTTTTTTTTTTTTTTTTTTTAAAAAAATTTAATAAAAAAAATATTTAAAAAAATTTTTAAATATAAAAATTTAAAAATAAAAAATATTAAAAATTTTTAAAAATTAAAAAAAAAAATTTTTTTTTTTATTAATAAATTTTTTTGGGTTTGGGTTTGGGGGTTGTTTTTTTAATTTAATTTTTTTTTAAATTTTTATATTTAAAAAATTTTTTTTTTCCTTTCCCCTTTTTTTTTTTCTCCCTTTTTTTCTTTTTTTTTTCTTTTTCCCCCCCCCCCCCCCCTTTTTTTTTTCCCCCTTCTTCTTCTTCCCTCTCTCCCCCCCCTTCTTTCTTCTTTTCTTTTCCCTTTTCCCTTTTTTTTTTAAAAAATTTAAAAATTTTTAAAAAAATTATAAAATTAAAAATTATTTTATTTTTTTTATAAAATATATTAATTTTAAAAATTTAAAATTTAAATATATATTATAAATGTTTTGGGGGTTTTTTGTTGGGGTTTTTGTTTTTTTAGAAATACCTATAAATTTTGTTTTTTTCTTTTTTTTTTTTTTATCAAAACTGGGCCCAAGGGGCCCCCCACCCTTTTTAAAAACCTTTTTAAAATGTTTCAATCCGTTTTGACCCTTTTCCCTTTGGGGTTTTAAAAAGGGGCTTTTTAAAAGTTTTTAGATTAAAAAAAAAACAAAAATCGAAAAAATCTCCGGGGGATTTAGAAAATTTTTTTGCCGGGTTCTGCTATTTTTCAAAATCCCTTTTTGGGGGGGGTTTTTGGGGGGTTTTTTTTTTGTTATTGTGGTTTTTTATTTGTTTCGGGTTTTTGGAGGGTTGGTGGGAATGGGGTTGTTTTTATTTGGGGGGGGTTTTTTTGTTTTTTTTTTGTTGTTTGTTAAAATTGTGTTTTTGGGGGGTTTTTGGGGGGGTTTTTTCTTTTTTTTGTTCTTTTTCTTTTTGTTTTTTTCTTCTTTTTTGGTAGTTTTTTTTTTTTGGGTTTTGGAAGGGTTTTTTTTTATTTAACCCCCCCCGGGAGGTTGGGGGCCCGATTTTGTTTTTGGGTTTTATATTTTTTTGTTTTCTTTAAATTTTTTTTTTTGAAAAAAAATTTTTGTTTTTTTTTTTTTTTTTTAAATTTTTTTTATATTTTGCTTTTTTCCTAAATTTCTTTTTTTGTAACTTTTTATTTTTTTTATTTTCCTTTTTTGTGGTTCCCCTTAAAAATTTTTAAAAAATTTGTTTTTTAAAAAAGGGGGGTTGGAATTGTAGGGGCCCTACCCCCCGGGGGGTTTCCAGGAGGGCGCCCCCCCCCCAAAAAGGAATTTTCCCGATAATCCCCCCCGGTTCCCCGGGTTTTTTTTAAAAACCCCTCCAAACCTCCCTGGGGTTTGTCTCCATCCCCCGGGGGGGTTTACTCGTCCTGGTTTGTTTTTTTTTTTTTTAATTTTGGTTCGTTTTTTTTTTTTTTTTTTTTTTAATTTTTTGGGGTTTTTTTAAATTTTTTTTTTTTTTTTTCTTTTTTTTTTTGTGATTTTTTTTTTTTTTGTTTTTGGTTTGGTTTTTCTTTAAAATTTTTTTTTTTGGGGTTTAATTTTTAGGTTTTCTTTTAATTTTTTTCAACGGTTCAAAAAAAATTTTTTTTTTTTCTTTAATTTTTTTTTTTAAAAAAAGGGGGTTTCTTTTTAATTTTGGGGTTTTTTTTTTAATTTTTGGGGGGGGGCATATTTTTCGGGGGAAAAAAAATTTTTGGTTTTTTTTTTTTGTGGGTGGGGTTTTTTTTTTTGGTGTGGGTTTTTAATTTTGTGGTTTTTTTTATATTTGTGGGGGTTTTTTATATTTGTGGGGAAAGTTTTGCTTTTGTTTTTTTAATTTTTTTTTGGGGTTTTTTTTATAGGTTTTGGGGTTTTGGTTTTTTTTTAAAGGGGGGGTTGGGTTTTTTTTTGGGGGGTATTTTAGGTTTTAGTTTGGGTAGATTTTGGATAAAAAATAAAGGGGGAAGAAAAAAAAGGTGGGGAAAAAAGAAAAATTTTAGAATTTTTTTTTTTTTTTTTTCCTTTAAGAATACCTTAAAAAAACCCCCGAAAAGCCCAAAACAAAAAATTTTTTAAAAAAAATGAATAAAAGAGATAGGAAATAACAATTTTTTTCCAAAAAAAATTTTTTTTTGGTTTAAATTTCTTTTTTTACAAACATTTTTTAAATTAATTTCCAAATTTTTTTAAAAAAATTTTTTTGGGGGCCCTTCCCCCCTTTTTCCTTTTTTGTTGTTGTTTTGGGTTTTTTTTTTTTGTTTTTTTGGGTTTTGGGGGTTTTTTGTTGGTTTTTTTTTTTTTTTTTTTTTTTTTTTTTGGGTGGGTTTTTTAAACCTTTTTTGTTTTTGTTTGGGGTTTTTCCTTTGTTTGTTCCCCCCCCGTTTTTTTTTTTTAAAAAAAAAAAGGGCCCGCCCCTTTTTAAAAAAAAAAAAAATTAAAATAAAAAAACAACAAAAAATAAAAAAAAAAAAAAGAAAAAAAAAAAACAATTTTCTACAAAAAAAAAAAAAACAAAAAGAAAAAAAAAAAAAAGATTTTTTTAAAAAGAAAGAAAATAAAAAAATTAAGAGGGGAGGGGAAAAGGAAGAATAAAAATAGAAGAGAGGGGAAAGAAAAGCAAAGGGGGAAAGGGAAGAAACCCCAAAGGGGAAAGGGGGAAAGGAAGGGGGAAAGGTAAATGAGGGGAAAACCGGGTTAAAGGGGGGGAAATGGGGAGTGAACAAAGAAGGGGGAAAAAAAATAAGAAGGATTCCAAAGGAAAACCTAATGGAAAAAACCGGTGGGTTTGGGGGTAAAAAAAAAAAGAAAAAATTTGGGGGGAAAAAAGAAAAATTGGAAAAATGAAATTTTAAAAAATTTTCAAAAAAAACAAAAAAAAAAACAAGGAATAAAAAAAATAACAAAAAAAAAAGATATAAAAAAAAAAATATGAAAATACATTTTTTTAAATAAATTAAAAATTTTTTAAAATTTTATATTTATAAAAAAAAAGAAATTTAATTCATCAAAAAACTAAAAAAAGGAAAAATATTAAATTAAATTTTTTTTTTAGGTTTTAATGTTTTGTTTTTTTGTTGTGTGTTTTTTGGGGGTTGTGTGGTGTGTTTGTGTGTTGTTTGTGTTTTTTTTTTTTTTATTTTTTTTTTTTTTTTTTTTTTTTTTTGTTTTTTTTTTTTTTTTTTAAATTTTTTTTTTTTTTTTTTTTTTTTTTGGGGTTTTTTTTTTTTGGGGGGGGGGGGGGGGGGGGTAAATAAAAAACAAGGGAATTTTTTTATTGAAAAAAAAGCCGAAAAATAAGAGGGAAAATCCATTTTACTGGGAAGGCGTCGCGGGAGGGTTTTAAGGGGGAAGGGGGGAAAGGAGAAAAGGGGGGGGGGAAAAAGGGAAAGAGAGGGGAAAAAAAAAAAAAGGAAAAAGAAAAAGGGGGAAAATTAAAAAAATGGCCTTCCTTTTTTTAGTTCTTTGGCCCCAGTTGGGTTTTGTTTGCATTTTTTGGGTTTTGGGTAATTGACAGGGTTTTTCCGGTTTTGTTGTTCTCAAATATTTTTTTGGCTCCCGTTGTGTTAAAAATTCCCCACCCGGGGGTTTTGTTTTTTTTTTTTTTTTTTTTTTTGTTTTTTTGGGTTTTTTTTTGTTTTTCATTTTTAATTTAAAAAGGGGGAAAAAAAACACCACCCCCCCCGAAAAATTAAAAATATAATTTAAAATTTTTAAAAAAAATTTAATTTATTTAAAAATTTAAAAAATTTAAATTTTTAAAAAAATTTTTTAAAAAAAATTAAATAAATTATTATAAAAAAAATCGGAAAGGGGTTTTTTTTTTTTTTTTTATCTTAAAATTTTTTTAAATTTTTTTTTTTTTTTTTAAAAAAACCAAAAATTTAAAAAAAAAAAAAAATTTTAAAGAAAAAAAAATTTAAAAAAAAAAACAAAAATTTTTAAAAAAACGTTTTTTAAAAATTTAATTTTTTTTAATTAAAAATTTAAATTTTTAAATAAAAAAAATTATTTAAAAAAAAAATTTAAATTTTTTTTTTAAAAAAACCCCTTTAAAAAATTTAAACAAAACCCCCCTTAATCCCTTTCCCCCCCTCGGGAAAACCCGGTAAACCCGAACCGGGGGGCCCCCCCAAGGGACCAAGCATTTAAATGATTTAAACCCGGGGGTTTTCCCGGGAAATAAATTTAAAACCACCCTTTTTTTTGCTTTTTTTTTTTTTTTTCGAGGGGAAAGGGGGGAGGGGGCCAAATGGGGGGGGTTTTTTTCCTTTAGGATAGGCCCCCCCCAAAGGGGGGGGGGGGACCAAGGAAAACGGCCCCCCCCAAAAGGGCCCCCCCACGGGGGGTTTTTTGGGGTGGGGGGGGGGGGTTTTGGGGGGGGTTTGGGGGGTGGGTTTTTGTTTTTTGGGGGGGGGTTTGGGGGGTGTGGGTTTTTTTTTGTTTTTGGGTTTTTTTGGGGCTTTTGGTTGGTGGGGGTTGTTTTGGGTTTTTGGGGGGTTTTGGTTTTTGGTTTTTTGGGGGTTTTTTGGGGGTTTTTTTGTGGGGGGGTGGTTTTTTTTTTTCCCCAAAACCCCCCCAAAAAAATATAAAACCCAAAGAAGGGAGAAAAAGAGAAAAAGGAGCCAGTAAGGCTTTAAAGGAAAAAATTGGGTTTTTGAAAAGGGGAAAAGTTTCACATTAAAATTAAAGTAAGAATTGGGGAGGATTGAAGTAAAATTTATAAGGATTTTAAATTTCGTATAAGAAGATAAAAATAATGAGAAAATATTTAAAACACATTTTTTATTTTTAAATTTTTAAGTTAAGATAAATGGGGTAAGTTTCAAAGAAAAAAAGAAAAAAAAAAAAAAAAAGAAAAAAAGGAGGGGAGGGGAAAAAAAAAAAAAAAAAAAAAAAAAAAAAAAAAAAAAAACCAAGAAGAAACAATAAAAAAAAAGATAAAAAAAAAAAATTAAAAAAAAAAACAATTTAAAAAAAAAAACAAGGTGGGTTTTTGGTGGGGGAGGGGCCCCCCAAAATTTTTAGAAATTTTTTTTTTGATTAAAAATTTAATTTGAATTAAAAAGGGGGAAAAGTTATTTAAAAAAAGTTTATTTTATTTTTTTTTAGAGGGTTTTTTTTTAAAAATTTAAAAAAAATAAAAATAAAATAATATATCCCCAACCAATTTTCCGAAAAGCGTGTCCCCCCCCGGGGGCAACAGCCCCTCACGGGAAAAGCGGGGGGGAAAGGGGTCAGAGCCAACATACCCCCCCTGCCACTAGATAGCTTTTAGGGAACCCAAAAACACCCCGGGGGGGAACGAGGGGGGGGGGTTTCCTGGCGGGGGGGAAAAGGGGGGGGGGGGGAACGAGGGCGGGGGACACAGGTTAAAAGGGGGAAAAACGAAAAAAAAACCCCCCTTTGGGGGGGGGGAAAGGGAAAAAAACAACAAAAGGGGGAGAAAACAAAGAAAAGGAAAGGGGGGAAGGAAACAAGAAAAAAACAAAAAAAAAACAAAAAAAGAAAACAAAAGGGGGGGTTTACAACCCGCGTGCAAAAAAGAGAAAAAAACAAACCCTTTTTTTTTTAATTTTTTTTTTTTGGGAAAAATTAATTGGGAAATCGGCCCAAAATTTTTTGGGGGGAAAAACCCCCCCACCACTTGCCCCAAAAACCCGTTTTAAAAAAAAACCCCCCAAAACCCCCCCCCCACCCAAAACCCCCAATTTTTTTT
>NW_023658304.1:0-12500 GCF_015228065.2 Penaeus monodon
ATAATTGCAATAATTTAAAAAAATAATAATTGAAAAGATGATAATAATTGCAATAGATATAAAAATTGCAATAATGATGATAATGATGATAATGATGATGATAATGATAATATTGATGATAATCATGATAATAATGATGATAATAACAGGAATTGTCTCCATATATAAAAAAAAAGGTAAAAGAAAATAATTCCCAAAAGTCGAAAAAGCGGCAAAATCTAGCGAAATATAGCCTTTTGAGAGTATACTCCAAAATGACGTTTTTCCGATTTCTCTGATGATTTTGGCAATTATTAGGGTAATAATGATAATAATTACCAAAATCGTATTAATCATGACAATAATGAGGATAAAAGTGAGAATAAAGAGAATTTTGATATATACATATATATGTATATATATATATTATATATACATATATATGTATATATACATATATATATATATATACATATATATGTATATATATATATATATATATATATATATATATATATGATATTAATATATATATATATATTATATATTATATTTTTAATTATACATACATATAATATATATATTATTTTATAATATATTATAATATTTTATTATATATTATTATATAATATATATTTTATTTATTTAATATATATTAAAATTATATATATGTATGTAATTCATATAAGGTATATATATATATATATTATATATAATTTTATATATAATATATATATATATTAAATATATATATTTTATATATTTTATAAAATTTTAATTTAATATTTATATATATATTATATATATATATTATTATTTTATATATATATATATATTTTGTGGTGTGTGTGTGTGTGTTTGTGTGTGTGGGTTGTGTTTTTTTTATATAGTATATTTATTATATAAAATTTATAATATTTATTAATTTTAAAATATATATATATACTTTCCTTGTCTCTCTCTATCTGTCGTCTGTCTGTAAATTATATATAAAAATTTTATTATTTTTATATTTATACATTAATAATTATATATATTAAAATTAAAATATATTATTTACATCTCTCTCTCTCTCTCTCTGTCTGTCTCTCCCCTCCTCTCTCCCCTTTTTCTCTCTGCGTGTGTGGTGTGTTTGTGTGGGGGTGTTGTGTGGGGTGTGTGTGTGTTGTTGTGTTTGTTTAAAATTCATTGCTTGCTAACCTATTCTCCCCCAATACGGAACCATGCATAGTATATGTACAAAAACTTCTTTTCATACACCCTTTTCCCTTTGTAAAGAGAGGTTTTGCCCTTTCTGTTCCTGTTCCGCTCTGTGACCACAGTCCCCTGGGTGGAGAAATCGATTACTCGTCGTTCGTTTTAAAATTGGGGATATCCTCGTCATGTTCTCACGTCACGTTATTCCCAGGGCCAAAGGGGTACCCTTTTTCCCCGACTCCCTTTCCTTAGAGAAATTCCCCACCCGCCCCATTCCCCAGCACTGGGGGAAAATTTTACTCTCTTCGTTTCCCCAAACTTTAAACCCCCTCAAATGCCCGGGTGATTTTCGCCCGGGTGAACAAAAAATTTCCCCCCCGGGGGAAAAAAAAAAGGGGTCCAAAAAATTTTCCCCCCCACCCCGAGGGTTTAAACCTATTTGTTTCCTTTTGCCTTTCTGTTTATAAGGGTTACTTTTGGGGAAGATTTGGGGAATTTAAACTCACTAACGTCCCCGTATCCACCTAAAATTTTGGTTGCATTTTTAAGGGGAAAACAATAAAAATTCCTCTTTTGCCGTCAGTTTAGACCCAGGGCCCTCAGATGAACTGGTCCCGGGGGGAAAAATTGGGGCCCTTCCCTGATGTCCCCTTTCTCCCCTACTGAAAAGATTCTCCTTTCAAACTGCTGCCTTTTTTCCCCTTCAAAAAGCGGCTTTTCTCCTGCGATAGTCCCCTCACGTCCTCTGCTTTTTTCCTTTTTTCTGGGCCCCTGCTCAAAGTTCGCCCGATGCTCCAACCTGAAACTAACATATATATATATATTATTTTATTATATTATATTTAATATATATAATATTTAATTATATATATTTAATATATATAAAAAATTAAAATTTTATAACATTGTATATTTTTATATCTTTTGTATATAATATGTATATATAAAGTTCTATATGTTTTTCTCTAAAGTTTATCTTTTTTTTATTTATGTATTATATTTCTTATTTTTTATCCAAAAATCTATATATATTATTCTATTTTTTTTATCCATCTTTTACTATATGTTTACTACCCTATTTTTATGTGTGGTTTTTTTTATTTTAAAATTTTCCTTTTTTAAATTATCTCACCCCTATAAGGGGTTAAAATATTTTAAAATTTCATATATATTTTATCTATGTTAGGATATTTTATTTTTATATAATTTTTTTTATTTTATTAAATATGTTTTTTATATATATATATGATATATTATATATATATTATATTTATTATATATATATATATATATATATATATATATTATATATATATATATATATATATATATATATATTATTATATATATATATATGTAATTATATAATATATATATATATATATATATATAATATATATATATATATATTATATATATATATACTATACATATATATATATATATATATATATATTATACATATATATATATATATATATATATATATGTTAGATCAGGTTGGAGCATCGGGCGAACTATGAGCAGGGTGACCAGAATAAAGACATCTTCATAATAAAAATTTTAAGTTTTTTTAAAACGGATATGAAATTCTTGTTGTACTTTATTATACCTCAAGCTTACAAAAACATACGCCCAAAGAGGTGATAACAAAATAACAGGATTAAATTTTCTGTGTAAATTTTAAATTTGCGATAACCAATATTTCATCCCTTTTGCACATTTCTTTACTTATAAAACTAAAAGGTTAATTACCAAAAGATTGAAATGACGCTTTTTTTTTATTTTTTTTTAGAGAGCTTTAAAAGTGTTTTAAAGGATTAACCGGGTTTCAAAAAAACGGGTTTTCCCCCCATATTTAGGGCCTGAACACCTAAACAACCCCCTCTTCTTGCTTTAGGGTAATATGAAAAAATCGAAAAGATTATAATCAGAAATTTTTAATTTTTTTTTTTCAAATGCATAAAAAACCCAAAAAACCAAACCCTAATAAGAAAAACCCAAAAAAATTTACGTAATTTCGCAAAAAAAACGACTGAAAACCCCTGCAAACCTCCTCTCATTTTTTAAAAACGTGTTATACTAGCCGTTCTTACCCCCAAAGACATCATAAAAAAAAAATATTTTATTAAAAAAGGACCCTGAAATTTTTGTTTTTATTTTATTAGGATTTAAAGGGTTTACACAAAAATACGCTTTAAGAGGCGTTTAACAAAATAACGGGTTTAAAATTTTTCTGTGAAAATGTAAATCCCGAAAACCCAATTTTTTCATACCTTGCAGTTTAATTCTTAAAAAAATAAAAGGAATTAATAGATTGAAATGACGCGGGTTTATTCATTTAAGACCCATTAATAGGGTTTTCCAAGGGTTTTTCCCACCAGGTCAAAGACTTTTTCCCCCTTGTATTTACGCCTGAACACCTAATTATTTACCAACTAGCGCCCACTATTTTGCCATAGGGGTAAAAACTATTGTTTAAAACTTGTAACGGGACTTGAAAAATGACCTTTTTTTTACACCGAGTGTTCACCCCCTCATAACCAAAAACCAAAAAACCCGCAAAAGTGAAAGCCCCCAACCCGCAGGACGGTTTAGAAGCCGGGCCAGGTAAGGGCCCAAAATTTAAAGGGTGTTGACCCGAAAAACCAGGTGACCTTTCCCTTTCCCCTTTCCCTACCGCCCCTGCCCCACTTTCCCTCCATACCCCATTAAAAAACCAAAAATAGGGGTTTTTTATTCCTTTTAGAGAGCATTAATAGTTTTTTAAAGGTATCTGCCCCCAGGGCAAAGGGGGGTTTCCCCTCATTTTTTACCCCTTTTGAACCCCTAAATTATCAAACCAACTAGTCCCCACCTTTTCCCACGTTTTTGGACTCGGGTTATATTTTGCAAATTTAAACCCTAAAGGGAAAATGCAGTTTTTTTTCCAAAAAATGTTCCTCCCTTTCCCGCGATGTTTTACAATCAAAATGCAACTTAGAAAATATTTTTGGGTTTTCCCCTTTAAAGGGCCCCATATGTAAAAACATATAAAAGACAGCTTTATCCTTCCATAAGAGGTCCCCATAACAAAAACTTTCCTCCGTTTTATGAGGGATATCAGAAAAAGACGAATCAACACAGAAGGTGGACTAGCTTTTAAAAGAAATTTACTCCCCCTCCTCAAAAATTGGTCTATAGTACCTGGTCGGAAGGGCTTTCCCAATTCTGTTTTAAAAAGTTAAAAAATACTAACAAACCGCATTGAGTCATTACAGGCTTTATCTTATAAAATTTATTCTCTAATGACAAAAAAGCTTACCTATAGTTTTTGTTACCCCGCCCCGCCCGCTTCTGCCCCCAACAAAAGGGCAGGTAGGCAAAAGGGGGCCTGCATCCACAGGGTCGTAACACTGAACAGCTCCAAGAGGCACCGAGCCCCCACAGCGTCCCAAAAACACCAGGGGGGAAACACCAGAGGCGAGGTGGGGCACAAATTAAACACAGAAGACGTTTTTCCTTTTTTTTACACAATTTTTTCCCGTCCCTTTTTCCAAAAAGGGGGGGGGGAAAAAAAACAAAAAAACCCACATGCACACTGCACCGTTTCCAGCTTAAACGGGGGCAAAAAAAAGTTTATCAGGTCACCAGGGCAAACACGGGGTCTTCACAGGAGAAGCCCCCAACCGGGTCTCTTGGTTTGTTCCTCCGCCCTTGTCAAAAAGGGCCAAATTTTGCGTCATTTTTCCCCGGGCCCCTTCATGTTAAAAAATGCCCAGGTCATCCTTTTCTGTTAACACTTTTTTGCACAGAGAAAAAGGCCCCACTGCTTTAAGCAGTACAAATATTTTTTTACTTTTTTTTGTAAAAAAATTTTTAACTTTTCCTTGCTATAAAAGGTAAAAATAAAAAAAATGCCAAAACTTTTAAAACATTTTTTGGGGTTCTCAGAAATTTTTTTCATTGTTTAATTAAGATTTTTTGGCCGGGGGTTTACCCCAAAAGGCCATTATCGGCGATTCCCTGGGGGGGGCTAAATTTTAAAATTTTACGGAAATATCAAAGATCTATCGGGTTTCGCAAGCTTATCAATGGGTTGGGGTCCTCCCCCCTTCGGGGGATTTGTTTTTGGGATTTGACAGTTTCTTTCATTAGGAAGGGGTCACCGCCCTGAAACTTTGGTAAATTTTCGATTGGGTACAATTTTAAAAACACGGTGAATTTTGCGGGGGGGGGGTTGGGGGAGGGGGGGGGGGGGTGATGTTGGAGGTGGGGTCATCAGTGACACCGGGCATCGGGCTATCATATTGACGTTTCACGCTCTTTAAAGTTTATAGGTGTGATCACCCCCCTTTTAAAACCTTCAGTAAAGGGCGGGATTATCTCCTTAGAAAGGATTTGGGGACTGTTTGCTTCTTCTTTTTCTTACGTTATTGTTTTGTAAGGGGTATGGAGGAATGTGGGGCAGGGGGGGGTTAGAAGGGGAAGGAAGGGTCACCTTTTCTCAGGTAAAAACCCTGAATTGGTCATTACCTGGACTGGCTTCTATCCGTCCTGCAGTTGGGTTTTTTTTCCTTTGGGCCGGGGTTTTTTTTGTTTTTGGGTTATGAGGGGGTCACTCGTCGTAACACGGTCATTTGTCGAGTCAGTTACAAGGTAAAACCCAAGTTATCATATGGGTTTTAAAGGGGGAAAAACTAAATATTTTCCTAATTTTTTTTTTGGGGGGGATTAAAAAACATGAAAATCGGCAGGAACTTTTAGGAAATAACCGCATTGCCCCCCTTGGGGTTAATTAGCAAAACAAAACTGAGAAAACCACAGTGGTGACGTATTTTTGTAGATAATTAAGTTTTTCGGGGGGAAAATTTATGGGGGGAAAAAACCCGTTTTGGCCCTTTGGTGTAGATACCTTGAAAACACTATTCAGGCTCTCAAAATTTATCAGACCAGCGTCTTTTCAGTCTATTAGGTAAAAAACCTGTCATTTTTTATAAGTATAAAAAACGGAAATTTATGAATTTTGGTTTTATCGCATTTCCTTTAACACAAAAAACTTTAACCCGGGTTATTTGTTTATGGGCCTCTTAGGACGGGGTGTTTTTTTTTGTAAGCTTGAGAGTAATAATAAAGGCATTTTGGGAGTGCAAAAAAAAGGGGGCTTTATGTAGGGGAACGACTTGGTCCCATCTATCGTCTCACCCCCAGGAGGTTCCCTTTTAAAACATCTCTCACCTCCAACTCTCCCACGGGCAAAAAACTTTTCCCAACGCAACGGGAAAAGGCGAATTTGGGGGGTGGCAACACTCTTTGGTGGAGTCCCCGCGTGGGGGGACTTTTTCCCCTGAAAAACTACCCTAAAAAAAAAGGGAAAGCTGGGGTTTACGTTGCCGGGAACCTGCCCAACCTCCCTCCAGTAGGGGCCCCCGAAATCGCGATCGAAATCCCTCCAGTGAACTCGGGCGCAAGGTTTTTATCTCCCCCAGGAGGGGGATGCGCAAAACGGGGGGCCCCAGGCCCAACTGTTTTTATTTAAATTTTATTTGTTTTTCCTTTTTAAAAAATAAAAAAAATGTTTTTTTTGGATGGCACCAGCTCTTCAACCCCCAAGACTAGATATAGAGAATTTTATTTTTTTTTACTTTTTAAAAAGAACATTTAGTATTTTTTGGTTTTTTTTTTTTAATAGGGAGAAGAGTTTATCATTTTAATTCAAAGATTTATAATAAACTTTATTTTTATACTATTTTTATTTTTTGGAGTTTTTGGGAATTTTTAAAGCACCTTTCCCCAAATGGTTCTTCTAAGATAGATGTTTTATTTATTATTTTCCCTTTAAGGGTGTTTTAAATTATTTTACTTTACAAAGGATCTTTTTTTTCATTTTTTTTAGTTTTTTTAAAAATTCTTTTTACTGATCAAAAAAACCAAGAAAGAACCAGTGCCCAGGTTTTCGCCCCTGAAAGGCAATGTGGGAAGCGAAAAAGGGCGGGCCCAAAAGGGGATTCGGGATTGGCCCGTGAAAAGGGTTAGACTGTCGGGGATCCCCGGAAGGGCCCCCAAAAAGACAGTTTAAGGGGTTTGGGGAAATTTTTGATTTATAATGGTTTGAGAGAAAAATTTTGACCGAATATTTTTTGGAAAGGTTGACCACAGTGACCCGGGGTTGATTTTTTTAAATTTATTTTTTTAGTGTTTTGTAGTGCTTTTTTTTTTTTTGCGCTTACTGCTTTTTTGGGTTTTACTGTTTTTTTTTTGTGTTTTATTTCCCTTAAAATTTTTAAAAACCGTTTTAAGTTTTTTTTTGTCATACTATTTAAAAATGTTTTATTTTTCGTCCCGTTTCCCCCCCGAAACCCCCTATGTAAAGGAAAAAGGATTGAAATAGTTCGTTCTGAAACAGCTTTTGGTAATCGCTACCCCCTTGGTATACCCCACCCCCTCTCATCGGCTCATTCACGTTTCCCCGCCTTTATACCCCCGAAACCAAAAACGTACACCCCACACAACCACCCAACACTCCATACACAACTATCGCCCCTTTTCCCCCATCTTTCTACACTTTCCCCCTTTCCCTACAAACAACATAAACGTTCCCATACGAAAATTTAAAAATGGGGGGTGGCAGTGACGCTATTTTTTCCCACTTCTTGCGGGATTAACTGTTTTCAAATTCAGACAAAAATAATTGGGGGAGGGGGGGGGGGGGATGATGTGGAGGGGGGGTCGTCAGCGCCCAACTGACATGGGGGCCTACATATTGATCGTTCACGCTCTTAGCATAGGTTTTTGAATTCACTCCCCTGTAACACTTCAGTGCAGAGCTGTTTTATCTCCTTAAGCAGGACTTTGATGGTGATTTTTTTTTTGTTTCCCTTATTCTTACTATTTTTGGGTTTATAATGGGGTAATGGGGGGAATGGGGGAAACGGGGGCGGTGGGAAGGAAGGAAGGATCCCCTTCTGGGGGCCCAACACCTTAATTTGGTCATTACCGGGCCCTTACTTCATCCGTCCTGGGGTTTTGGGTTTTTTTCCCCTTGGCGGTTATTTTTTTATTGGTTTTTTGGGGGGGTTTGATCACTCGCCCTGAAACACGGTCATTTTTTCAAGTCAGTTACAAGTTCAAACAATAGTTATCTTTATGGGCAAGTAGTGACGTTTTTTTGGTAGAAAATTTAGGTGTTGGGCTTTAAAAAAACGGGGGAAAAACCCCGTCTTTAAACCGCTGTAGATACCTTGAAAACCCTTTTAATGCTCTCTAAAAAAGAAAAAAAACCAGTTTCCCTTTTAAAATTCTATTGGGGAATTTAAACCCTTTTTAGTTTTATAAGTATGAAACGTGAAAAGGGTATGAAATTTTGGGTTATCGATTTACATTTACACAAAAAATTTTTCACCCGTTATTTTTTGTTATCACCTTTTGGGGCGTTGTTTGTGTAAGTTGGAGTCAAAAAAGTCCCAAGAATTTCATGATCCTTTCAAAAAACATATTTTTTTTATGATGTCTTTGGGATGAAAGAAGGGGTTTAATATAACACTTTTAAATATGAGAGGAGGTCGAAGGTTTATCAGTCTTTCTGCGAAATTAAGTAATTTTTTTTGAATTTTCTTATTGGGTTTTGCACTTTTTTTAAATTTTAAAATGCTTTGTAAAAAAAAAAAAAAATACTGATTTTTTTAATCTTTTCGATTTTATTTTCATTACCTCTGGCAAAAAGGGGGTTTTTTTGGGGGTTTTCGGGCGTAAATTGGGGGGGAAAAACCCATTTTGACCGGGGTGTAATCCCTTTAAAAACCCCTTTTAAATGCTCTCTAAATAGAAAAAAACCGGGTTTCATTTCAATTATTAGGTAATTAACCTTTTAGTTTTAAAGTATAAAATGTGAAAAGGGTTTATGAAATATTGGTTTTTAGCATTTACATTTACACAAAAAAAATTTAAGCCTGTTTTTTGGGTTATGGGCCTCTTGGGGGATGTTTGTTTTAAGTTTTGAGATCATAATAAAGTACAAGAATTTCATGATCCTTTCAATAAACTATATTTTTTTTTATGAAGATATCTCTGGGGAAAGAAGGGCTAGTATAACATTTTAAAAAGAGGGAGGCCAAACCGCCCCCCACCCCCCAACCCCCGTCCGGCCAACAAAAATCAATATTTGCCAGCAAGGAATTATTGCCGGCCAAGGGTATTTAAAGCCCTTTTTAGTCTTTTGGTGAGTGAACAGTGAGGGGCAATAGGGCCGGAAGAAAAGAAGATTTTAAAAGGGAAAAACCCCACCTACACTAAAAAAATAAATCTCGCCAAAAATAGGTTTGAAGGGGAAAAATTAAAATCGAAAACGATAGATGAAATCATTTTGGTATCCCCTTTAGAAATATTTGTGTTTTTGGGGTTGTTTTGGAAATGAAAAAAAAAAGCATATTTTGTCCCAAATGATTTTATAACCCTTTTTAAGTTAATTGATTCTTACCCCGGTCCCGACGGGGGAGGGAAACGGTAATTATTGGTATTACCCGACCTTTTTGTGTGCCCGCCCGATGGGGCTTTGGGGCTTAGGGTTTTGATTTTTGACATTTTTCTTTCTTAGGAGGGGTGGCCCCCCAATTTTTTCGTCTGTAACGGGGTCGATTCTCGATCCGGTTACAATTTTCAAACACGATAAATATTGCAGGAGCGGGGGGTGGAGGGGGAGGGGTGATGGGGAGGGGTCATCAGTGAAAACCGGGCCCTTGGGGGTTTGGATTTTTTATTGAAATTTTTCTTTTAGGAGGGGTGATCACTCGCATTCAATGCAGGGCTTTTATTATTTCCTTAAGTAGGATTTTGGTTTTTGTTTGCTTCTTTTTTTATATTATTATTTGGGGTTTGGGAGGAATGTGGGGCAGGGGGGGGAAAGGGAAGGGGGGGTTTTGGGTTTTGGGGAGAGGGAGGGGGGGAAAATGTGAGAGGAAATATTTGGGTGTGGGGATTGGGACATCATTAGGGACATTTATAGATTATGTTTAAATTAGGAGGGATATCATTCGTCTGTAACAAAGGGGAATTTCGATAAGGGACAAGGGTTTAAACAAAAGAATATTACGGGGTTCGGGTGGGAGGGTATGGAAGAGGGGTGGGGTTTGGGGGGTCAAAGGACACCTGGGATTGGGTTGGATTATGATTGCCTTTTTCCTTAGAAGGGGGGATCCCGGGGTTTTTGTTAGACATCAAAAAAAATAATGATTCTGGGTTTTGGTCATTTATTCCCTTTAAACACTTTTCCCTGGTCATTAACCTGTTGTGATGCGTAGGTTTTAGGGCGTTCTGTCCCAAACGCCTGTATTGGGGAGGAGGGAAGGGGGGACATCCTGTTTTGATATCATTTGGCCGGTTTTTTGATTTTCCCAAATTTTGTCATTTATTATGATAATCACTTTTAATTTTTGCCTACTTTCTGCTATGGTGCGCCAAAGAACGACCGGTTTAAAAGTCTGGTGTGCATGCTAAACATCCTTTTTCTATGATTAATGATTTCCCGTTATGGTCATTGATTACTTAATCACTTGCGGTTTCGGTCCTTGGGTTTCGTAAAAACGATTGGGGGGGGGGTTTCCCTTTCTCATTAACCTTTCTTTCCCGTTTACAAACCCCCACGTACGTACGTGAGAGAGGACCCGTGTCAATTTACCCCTCTACTTTATATATAGTATATATATATATGTATAAAATATATAAATAATATATAATATTTTAAATATAAAATTTTATACATACACACAAACACATACACACACACACAAACAAAAATAATAAATTTTAATATATATTTTATTATATATATATAATAAAATTTTAAAAATGGCCGCCCGGGGCCAAGGGTTTTTGGGTTTGAGCATCGGACTCAAGACTGTCACGAAAGGGAATCTGAGTTCGAGGGGTTTGAGGCACCGGGCCCGCGCGTTGGGTTTCCCTTTTGGGAAGGAACTTCACCTCGATTGCCTACCTAGCCATAAGTGGGCAAGGCACCCATGGGCGGTGCCGCTCCCCGGGCCCCGACTGGGGTGGAGAAGGGTTTTGGGGTCAGGAAGGGAAACCGGCCATAAAAAATTTTCTGCCCGAAACCCAAACCCTCATGGGGACCCCCCTAAAAGGAATGGGGTAAAACTAGGAAAAAGAAGAAAAATATATAAATATATATATATATAATCAATTTTTAAAACTAAAGCTGATCATGAGAAAAAAAGAGAACACCAGGAAAAATCATGCCCGTGTTTCATTGATTATTTGAAGGGTTTTGATACTGTTGATCTCGATACCTCGGGGAAAAACATGAAAAGATATGGGGTTTTTTGAAACACGTATCCGTTTAATTTTTAAAACCATGTATGACCAACAACAACAAAGGGATGAAACCAAATTATAGGTTAACAGAAAGGTTTTAAAGTTTAACCAAAGGGGTACGACCAAACTTGCATTCTGTCTCCGCACCTTTTTAATATAATTCTGAAGCAATTATGAGAGGGTACTTTTGAGAATTTTTAAGGTATTGTAGATGTTGGAGGATACAAAAAAATCAAACCCAAGATTTCGCCCCCGACATAGTTTTTTTTTTCCGCAGTATCATGAACTACAACAAAATTTTTAGATAAAAATTAGGAAACAAGCAAAAAGGTTTGGTTTTTTTCACTGACAGTGAAAAGATGATTTAGTATGTTACAGTCAAAGGGTTAAATTTGAAAATGTGAAAAAATTTTTCTTACTTGGAGCTTTTTAACTAATACATATGATGTTCACCGGGGATAAAAAGAAGAAATTTCCATTGCCCAAAAAAGCCAAAAGTTGCTCTCAATAACATCTGGAAAGACCAAAACATGACCTTACGGGCAAAAATAGGTTTTTTGAAATCATTAGTTTTCCCAATTGCGGGATATGGTTCTGGTGTTGGGGGGCTTTAAGAAGATAGACAAGGGAAAAAGGGCAATAGTTTTGAAATGTGGTGTTAAGACGGAAAACTAAAATATTAAAATAACGGAGAAAAAACAAAAGATGAAGTGTGAAAAAGTTTAAAATTTCAAAGCCAAACTGTTGGACATCTTGAACAAAAGGAAACTAAAGTTTTTTGGGCTGGAGGAAGTAAAAGTATTGAAAAGACTTGCTGAAGGGGTGGTGATAGGAAAAAAAGGAAAGGCAAGACTGACGACAAAAATCAAAGATATTTTTTGGGGGGTTCGATGGTCAAGTAGAAAAAAAGCGGGAAAATTTGAAATTTATGTCAAGGATGGTGTGGGATATTTTAATACAATTTTATAATAAATATATAATTAAAAATAAATATAAAAAAAATATAAAAAAATTAAAAA
>NW_023658304.1:17500-24556 GCF_015228065.2 Penaeus monodon
GAAGTCAAAGATAGATGGAATCAATATTGTTCCAACCTATACAAAAAGAATAAAGATCTAACAACAACACTAATTAGACTCAATGACAGCGAAGATGAACCACCACCACTGCTAGACGAAGTTATAAAAGCCATAAAAGAATTAAAGAATAACAAGAGCCCGGGAATAGATGAAATAACAACAACTAATCAAGAATCTTGGCGAAAGTGTTGAATACTTCTTCTACAGATGGCCAATAGACTGGGTAAAATCAGTCTTTACTCCTATACCTAAAAAAGGTGACGCACTCCAATGCAACAATAACAGGACAATTGCATTAATAAGTCACAGCAGCAAAATTTTGTTGAAAATTATTTCTGAAAGAATGAAGTTGAAGTTAAGAGAAGAAATTGCAGACGAACAAGCAGGTTTTCGCCCTGGAAAAGGTACCAGAAACCAGATTCTAAATCTAAAATTGATCATAGAGAAAAACAGAGAACATCAAAAAGACCTATACCTGTGTTTCATCGATTACTCGAGGGCTTTTGATACTGTTGATCACGATATCCTCTGGAATAATATGAACGATATGAAGTTTCCAAAACACATCATCCAACTAATAAAAGCCATGTATGACCAACAACAAGCAACTGTAAGAACCACTTATGGGTTAACAGAAGTCAAACAAGGAGTGCGACAGGGTTGCGTTCTGTCTCCGCACCTCTTTAACATATATTCTGAAGCAATTATGAGAAGTGCTCTGGAGAATTTTGAAGGAACTGTAGATGTTGGAGGATACAAAATATCAAATCTAAGGTACGCCGATGATATAGTTTTGGTTGCCAGCAGTATCACTGAACTACAACAACTACTAGATAAAGTTAGAGAAGCAAGCAAAAAGGCTGGCTTGTTTCTTAATGCCAAGAAAACTAAGATCATGAAGATTTAAAGATAACCGGCAATGAGCAATGATGAACATGTTACAATCAATGGAATGATTGTGGAAAATGTGAAAGAGTTCACTTATCTTGGAGCCGTTTTAACTAATACATATGATGATTCACCGGAGATAAAAAGAAGAATTACCATTGCCAAAAACGCCATAGTTGCTCTCAATAACATCTGGAAAGACCGAAGCATTACCTTATGGACAAAGCTGAGGTTATTGAACTCATTAGTTTTCCCAAAATTGCATCATATGGATCTGAGTGTTGGGTGCTGAAGTAGATAGACAAGAAAAAGGTCAATAGTTTTGAAATGTGGTGTTATAGACGAGTACTGCGTATTAGCTCGACAGAGAAGAAGACGAATGATGAAGTGTTGAGAAAAATAAATTGTAAAGACCGGCTGTTGGACATCTTGAACAGGAGGAAATTAAAGTTTATTGGTCATGTGATGAAAAGTAAAAGTATTGAGAAAGACTTGCTGACAGGAATGGTAATGGGAAACAGAGGAAGAGGCAAACCGAAGACAAGACTGAGCGACAACATCAAAGATATTTGCGGGTTGTCGATGGTACAAGTGGAAAGAAGGGCGCAAGATCGAGTTGAGTGGCGAAGGATGGTGGAGAGGTCCACGGCTGCTCAAACATGAGCATACCGTTATTGATGATGATGATGATATATATATATATATATATATATATATATATATATATATATATATTTTTTTTTTTTTTTTTTTTTTTTTTTTTTTTTTTTTTTTTTTAGGTTCATGTTTGAGCCGCCGTGGTCACAGCATGATACTTTATTGCAGTTTTCATGCTGTGATGCTCTTGGAGTGAGTACGTGGTAGGGTCCCCAGTTCCTTTCCACAGAGAGTGCATGTGTTACCATTTAGGTAATCATTCTCTCTACTTATCCGGGCTTGAGAGCAGCACTGACTTGGGCTGGCTTGCCCACCCAGTGGCTAAATAGGCAATCGCAGTGAAGTTCCTTGCCCAAGGAACTTCATCGTATCTAGGTTCGATTAACCTAAAATTATTTAAATCAGCGCGCGTGCTCATATATGCACGCGGGCGATGCGTGTGTGCATGGATGCACTCACGCACTCGCATGCGGCGACTGGTGTGTGCACTTGCACTGATATATATATATATATATATATATATATATATATATATATATATATATATAATATGTATGTATGTATGTATGTATGTATATATATATATATATATATATATATATATATATACATATATATCACACACACACACACACATATATATATATAACGGGTATAGAACCCAATTACATTGGCTTGCAGGGGTATTGATACTGGTATTCGGCTTGACTCTTTATTTCTGAGAGTTGACACCACGCAGTATAAGAACACGACATGTTTAGTTATACGGGTTATCGGGCCGCGCGGAGGTCACGGTCAGCCCACCTGGAGGGAGGCGAGGGTTTGCCCTTTAGCGCGGTGGTAGCTTAGCACGAACTCCCGGTCAAACGAGGTCAGTTTATAAAATGTGCCCTCCGCCCTCGCTGAGCGGGTGGTTCTTATTTGGGACATTTGGATCCACATGGAAAACAGCCACGTGGTCCACTGGTAACCGAAATAGAATTATCCACATCCTGTAACCGAAATAGAATTATCCACATCCTGTAACCGAAATAGAATTATCCACATCTTATATTGCTCGGCCACCTACTCGCGCCTCGCCCTCGAGGCGCCTTCAAGGGTGACCTAACTTGGCTGGTCGTCTCGTACTCGTGCGTTGTCCTGGTGACTTTTTCGTGGCTGCTAGTACCTGTCGTAGTCATCCTCCTGATAATTGGTGTAATCTGTCCGTCTCGATGTTCACAGTCCTGAAGCTCGCACAGGTCCCCCTTGACTTCGGTTTCGTCCTGACCTCCTCGTAGTCCTGGCCCAGGCCTAACTCGGCGGCGTCCTCGTCCACACGTCCTCAAGATCTCGTCAGGTCCTTCTCGCGTCCACACGTCCTCGTAATCTTCGTCCGGATCTACGGGCGTCGGGCAGGGGCGGCATCTCGTTGGCGGCTGATATCTGCGCTACGAGCTCCTGGAGTTGACCGGATCTGCAGGCGTCCGCCAGGCACGCATTCTGGGGCGACGGGTACCTGCGGAAAAGGGTGCTGGTTCGCTGGATCTACGGGGAGTCGGGGCAGGCAACGCCCGTCCACTACACGGGGACGGCTTAAAACCTTTTCTGACAAAAATCCTGGTCCGTTGGCCTATGGCGATCTTCGATGACGCCCCTTCTCACGCATCCTAAGGGTCCTCCTTCGGTGCCGTGTCGGTCCGACTGCAATATAAAGTCGGGGAGCCAGATCATACACGTAAGGGCCAGAGTAAGAGAAAAAAGAAAGGCAACAGAGAAGATGGGGTGGTAGTTACCACTAGCCGGTTATTCATACAATTTACGGTTTTTAATGTTGTTTTTAACTTATTTTCATCTTTTTTTTTTCATTTTGTGTTTTATTTTCACAAAGGAAAAGAAGAAAATAGAAGAGGGAGATGTCAGTAGCGGTCCGCATAGACCTATTTGAACTACCACCATCTCTGAGAAGAAAGAATAGATAAGGGAACGACATCGGCGATCCGCGAAGATCTATTTGAACCATAGTCGTCACACAGAAAAGGGAATAGATGTAACTTGTACACAGACAGCGACAGACAAAATTGCGGGCTAAAGAGATATATCTTTACGCCGGTTACTAAGACAATGAAAAGGGTCAGGGGTCTTTTATCCTGTGTTTTGTGATGAGCTGAATTTGTGTGTGTATGCGTGTGTGAGTGACAGCTATCGTTAATGAGGGGGAAGCGAGAGTGACCTCACACAGAGAATGAACACAAACAGAATATTAGCTTCACTATAATAAAACTGAAGTAAATTAGCAATGCTAGCTATTTAAGATTATTTCAACTACCACATTGAATTCAACATATAATGATATGCGACAGAATGTACGCATGAATGAATGGTGACATGAAAAATATTCGCCAATTTTTTCAAGAAAATCTCTCGGGGTCAGAAAAACTGAACTGCCCAGGTACATGTCTAGCTTTGCCGTCAGACTTCAAAAAACTCAATAACGGGGGTTCTTATACCCAAATGCCGTATATGACTGAAGCGACTTGGCCGGAAAATAATAACCCCACTCTCTTCGCGTATTTTAATGGGCGCTCGCAAAATTCCCGAAGGGTAATATTAAAAGAAAAAAACACACAAAGCTTGGGGGGTACCAAAACCATGCAAGCGACTTGAGGAGGGGAAAAGGTGTGTTAAGCGAATAATTCTAAGCTTAAACCTAGTCTACATTAATTTGACGAATCGCGGGTCACACTGACCCCAAAAGGGGCCGGAACGAAAACTTTGGTTTATTGCACCTACTTCGAACGGGCGGAGCGCAGATCTATTAGGCTTTCGCAACCCGGGGCAATATCGGGCAACCTGTGCACTATGATATGGGGGAAAAATCTACGCTAATCCAAAAATACAATTTGTTACCTGCTTCGCTCTAGCGCCGATAGAACGTGTCACCAAAAAGCAAGTAACAATGATATGTTGCTTCCAAAGTAGAAGGAACCAAGTGGTCATCTGACCCTCCACGCCGCAACCACCGGGAAAAGAGAAAGTGAGGTCGGTCAAAAGGAAAAAAACCTTTTTCTAATCCAAAGGACCGCAAAGAAAGAAAAGGACGGGCAGTCGGGGGGCGAGGGTTAGGAAAAGAGATAAATGAAAGTATTCGTGATAAAAAAATCACGAACGCGTTAATCGTTGCGATGAAACAATATAAATTCTAAAAACGAGAGAAAATAATTTTACTTTCTCGAACGATTATTCATGTTTTGATCACATACTCGATCGCGGGAAATACGATCTGAGGTGAAGAATGCGGAGAACGAAGCCATTTGCTGTTTGCACCTGTTTAAAACCAAAAAAAACAACGGCTTAACACATGTAGGGAGAAGGAAGGAAAAGAAATAAGAAAGGGGGGCCCAAAAGGTACTTACGTGCTTTTTTGTTTCGACATGTCTTCTGCGGTCGGGATTTCCTTCGGGGGTGGTGTGTTCGTGTTGCTGCCAAAGGATGCAACGGCCCCCGCTGCCACCCGAATATAACGCTATGCGTACCTAGTTTCAGTGTGGCTGACAGGGGCGCAAACACACGTAAGGGGTGAAAACATGCTACGGACGACGCTAACGATTTGTCTAAAGGGTCAAAAAAACGCCGCGCGGAGGCCACGGTCAGTTCCCGGGAAAAGGGGGAGCTGCTTACCGCGCTGGTCGCTTTTACCGAACTCTCCCCGGAGGGAGCGAGAGCTGACCTACCGCGCGGTTGGGAGCTTTTGGGAAAGACTCCCTTTTAACGGGGGTCAGGATTTTTAAAAAAATTGACTTCCGCCTCGCTGGAGGGTGGTTCTTATTTGGGACATTTTGGATCCACGTGGAAACAGCCACGTGGTCCCTGGTAACCGAAAAGATTTCCACTCCCGTAACCGAAATGAATTTCCCACACTATAATATATGTATTTATATAAATATATATATATATAATATATTTATATATATATATATTTTTTTACGGTAGGCTATGTTTGAGCCGCCGTGGTCCCAAAATGATCTTAACTGTATTTCATTTTGAGCTCTTGGAGTGAGTAACGGGTAGGGTCCCAGTCCCTTCAACGGAGAGTGCCGGTTACCTTTAAGGTAAACATTTCTTTTTATCCGGGCTTGTGACCAGTACAGACTTTGGCTGGCTTGGCCACCCAGTGGGTAGGTAGGCAATCGAGGTGAAGTTCCTTGCCTAAGGGAAAAACGCGCCGGCGGTGACTCGAACCTCGATCTCATTTTTGCCGTCGTGACAGTCTTGAGTCCGATATAATATATATATATATATATATATAATTTTTTTTGTGTGTGTGTGTGTGGTGTGTTTTATGTGTGTGTTTTTGGGGTGTGTGGGGTGTGTGGGGGTGTGTGTACCCATACATACACACACTCACACACACAAACACATACACACACAACACATACAAAACACAACACAAGGACATACACACACGCACCACCCACACACACACACCATACACAGAACACACACAACCACACACACACACACAATATAAAATTTTATAATATAATATAGATATATATATATATATTTTATTTGTATATGTATATTTTATATATATTATATATTAATTATATATATTATATTTATATATATTTAAATATTATTTTATGATATAATATATATATGTATATTGTATATATATATATATATATATAAAAATATTATATATATATATATATAATATATATTTATATTTTATATGTAGATGCATAAAGGGACAGACGATTTCCACTCAGTACGTACATGAGGGTGTAAACGGAAGTAGGTTAATGAGAACCGGAAATCGCAATCGATTTACGAAACCAATGACCGTAACCGCAAGTGATTAATGTAATCAATAACCGTAACCGGACACTACGTACATGAGGGGGGTAAACAGGAAGTGGGTTTAATGAAAAACCGGAAACCGCAAACAAATTACGAAACCAATGACCGTAACCGGGAGTGATTAACATAATCAATGACCATAACCGGAATCATTAATCAAGTTATGAAGTTTAGCATGCACACCAGACTACCTTACGGTCGTTCATGGTGCATCAAAAGCAGAAAGTAGGCATAATTAAAGTGATTATCATAATCAATGATCGAACTGGAAATCATTAACCGACTCTAATGATATCTACAGGTGTCCCTCCCCCCCTCTCCAATACAGGCGACTGGGCAGAACGCCTCACCTTACGCATCACAACAGGTTAATGACCGCGGAAAGTGATTAACGCAATCAATGACCGTAACCAGAATCATTATCAATTTTTCCGTAACCCAAAAAACATTATCACAAAACCTGGAGGACTCCCCTCCCCTTCTCTCTGAAACCATATGCCAGTACCACAGATGATCCCTCCCCCCAACCCCATTACCCAACCCCACCACCACCACCTCTTCCATACCCTCCCCCCCCCTGCACGCAATATTCATCATGTTTAAACTTGTACCTGTATCGAAATTAACCCAGTTAAAACACGAGGA
>NW_023658305.1:0-10000 GCF_015228065.2 Penaeus monodon
CATACAAAAAAATATTACGTTGATATGCTGTGTTTACATAACATTGTTATTTGCTTACAGCAGCTTTACATAGTAAATTTAGGACATAGTACGAGTATATTTTCTAATGTATCAAATAAAATGAAATATTCACATAGTTATGTTCACATAGATATAGTGCTCAAGCGTTCGCTTGTTATCTGCGTTACGCAGTCTACATTTAGATTCATATGCACTTCTTGTACCGTGCAGTTGCCAATACATTCTGTAACCTAAACGTATTCTAGCAATAACCACGTCACATTGTCTGGTTTGACTTTGGTGCCACCCATAGGAAGGCTTGCTATCTCTGTACTGGCCGTAGTGCCTTTCAGGCCTTTGAGCGTTCGTCATATCTATTAGTTCTTCCTTAAGAGAATTTGTCAAAATATATACAACCCTAGCAAGAGGCATCCAAAGATCTATGTTCACAGTATCTTTGCTGCAGGCTTCCTTCGCCAATTTGTCTACGTGGTCATGCTTGCGTATGCCAACATGAGCTGGTATCCATACAAATTGAATGTTGAAATAGCACTCTATTGCATAAGTCCGTTACGCTTAATGGAACCCCAATTTCCTTATCGTCACGTGCTTTGAAAAATTTTAAATTTTCGAAGAACACTTTGTGAGTCACAGAAACTACTCCAGAACCCCGAAACATTAAAAATTCGATGCAAGGAGTATACCTGCCAACTCCTATTTGTGTAGTGCTGGCCCAGTTTTGCAAATTAAATTGATGATGTAGTAAGCCATTTTGTGTAAAGCGCAAGCACAACCAGCTTTGTATCCAACTGTACGGATCCGTCAGTTTAACACGGGTATACATGATCGCCCATAGATTCTGTGTTCCTTGACCGTTGCTAACGCAATTTTTTTTAAAACGCGCATTTATGTATTTATTATCATTATTTTTTTTTTTTACATGTAAGGTGCACGATCAATGTTGAATTTGGGGGAATGGATCGACCTTTTGGTATTTTTCTAATTGCGACATTGAGCTTTGTAATGTTTATTGATATTTTATGTATCAAGGACGTGCGTGTTTTGTCATTAGTCACATCTGCTTTGCGCGATTTTATGTTTGCAGTTGTTTTTGTAAACCTGAAAGATACAAAGGTTCCCTCAGAGCTTTGACCCCAGATATTTTGGAAAGAAGTATTATTCTATCAGAAATGGATGGCAAATTTAGTTCTGATCTCATGTTCCCTGTTCTTGTTGTTCTCGGGGCGCCGAGATAATCCTCATAGCTTTTATTTTGCTACTTCTAAGCTATTTTTTTTTTTTTCTGATTCCTTAAACTGCAACAAGTGGGAGTGCATGGTAATCTACAACTGACCTTTTAAAAGCCAGTAAAACATCAAAAAAGCTTAACATTAATGCCCTGTTCTCTTCCGACAAATACGGTTTCAGTCTCGACCATAAGGATCAGGTCTGCATGATTTACGTTCACCCCGAGATATTTATATTTATGGCACATGTCAAGCTCGTGGTCTCCTATGTGAAAAGTGGGTAGGGGTATGATACATTGGTTGAGAGACATTGTTTTGTCAGCGGAGATGACTAATCCACACTCATGAACCCTTGTTGTGAATTTGGCGGGAATTATTTGCATCAGCACAGTATATAATGGATTCACCATTCAGCTTGTGCATGAGGACACTGAACAGCATAGGGCTGAGAACTCCTCCCTGTGGCGTCCCAAGTTCAAAACATTGCAAAGTGGAACTTTTCACTCCCATGAAGAAATCTGTTCGAAAGATACATTCTAATCCAGCTAAATAAATTACCCCTGATGCCAAAGCTTACTAATTGTTCTTGGATAACTTCTCATTTGCAATGCCAAAAGCTGACTGAAGGTCAAGAAAACAGTGTGCTTCCTCTGGATTAGAGCTTGACAAGTACTCTGCAAAGCAATGTTGTGTGCTACGGCCCGATAGAAATCCGTACAGCCCTGGGGATAATTTACTTGTAACCTTACCTAAGTCTGGTAAAAATTATCCTTTCAAGAACTTTGCATACACATGAGGTTAGTGAAATTGGGCGGTATTTAAAAGATTATCGGCATAGGGTGATTAGACGCGTGTCCAGGGGCCAGGCGATACCTTGTGACAAACTTAAACCTGTACAGGTGCAAAAGGGGGGGTTTTACCGGTATCTGAGCTATAAGGGCGGAGACACTATTAGTAATTCCATCCTCACCCGGGCGGACGCTTTATTTTTGATCATTGCATTGTTAATTTTCCTACTCAGTAATCTCAGCAAAAAGTCGAAGGGTCGGTATCAGAACATTCAATCTCAATGGCAAATTTTCGTGAAATTTTTAGACTGACTAAGGTGATTCTGAATATTTGTGGGAAGGGGCTCAATTTGACCCCTCCAGCCCATTGCTAAGGAGCATATGCTTGTGAAAGAGGACTATGGAAATAGTTAGTTGGTTTGCCTGAGAACCGATTTTTTTTCCAAACATCAGACATTGAGGTGTTATTGTTAATGCTTTGTAGGAACTGTTCAGTGTTAAGTTAAGTTAAGTAAGTTTATTTACCACCCTGGCTATCTGCTCAGGCGTGGGCAATCATGATTACAGTTTTACATATATCTGACATTGTACAGTAGTCTGTAACTACTGTATTTGTACAAGGTAAATATAAAAATAAATCATACATCATAAAAAAATTATTACTTACATATGCTTTTGCCACTGTGTTTGAATAAACTGTTATTTGCATACGGGAGTTATCACATAGTAAATTTAGGGTATAGTACGAGTATATTTTCCCAATGTATCAGATAAAATAAATATTCACATAGTTTCTTTATAACTCATGTTAGGGGGTCTGAAAGGCTGTATCACATGACATTCCGAGATATAGTGCTCAAGTGTTCGTTTGTTTTCTTCGTTACACGTCTACATCTAGATTCATCTGCACTTCTTGCACCGGCAGTTGCCAGTACATTTCTGTAACCTAAACGTATTCTGGCAAAAACCACGTCAAAATTCTGGTTTGACTTTCGGTGCCACCCATAGGAAGGTTTTGCCATCCCTATACTGATCGTAGTGCCTTATGGTACAGCTTTCAGGCCTTTGAGTGTTAATCAGATCTACTAGTTTTCTTCCTTATGAGAACTTTTCAATATATGTGCAACCCTAGCAAGAGGCATCCCAAGATCTATGTTCACATTATCTTGCTGCAGGCTTCTTTCGCCAATTTGTCTACGTGGTCGTGCTTGCGTATGCCAACATGAGATGTATCCTACAAACTGAATGTTGAAATTACGCTCTGTTGCATAGGTTACGTTACGCTTAATGCAACTCAAAATTTTTCTTCATCGCCACCTGCTTTGAAAGAATTTAGCGTCCGAAGAGCACTTTGAGAGTCACAGAAAACTACTCCAGAGCCCTAACATTAAAAATTCCGTTGCGAGGAGTATACCTGCCAGCTCCGTTTGTGTAGTGCTGGCCCAGTTTTGGTATTCTCATATTAACTTGATGTTGTAGTAAGCCATTTTTGTATACAGCGAAAGCACAACCAGCTTTGTATCCAGACTGTACGATCCGTCGGCGTAACCTCATAGCATCATCACCCATAGATTCTGTGTGTTCCGTTACCGTTGCTAGCGCAATTTGTTTCAACACACAGTTATGCACCCTGTTTTTTTGTGGTAGACATGTAAGGTGCACGATAAATGTTTGAATTTTTCCATGGTGGAATGGAGCGACCTTTTGGTATTTTACAAATTGGAACATTGAGTTTTATAATGTTCATGGAGATTTTGTGTATCAGAGGGCGCGCGTGTGTGTGATTTGTCCGTCTACTTGCGTGATTTTATGTTCAGTTGTTTTTGGAAATCTGAGAGATACGAGGGTTCCCTCAGAGCTTTGACCCCAAATATGGGGGAAATAAATATTATTCTATCAGAAATGGATGGTAATTTTAAATTCTGATCTCATGTTTACTATCCTTGCTTTTTCTGGGGGCGCCGAGGATAATCCTCATAGCTTCATTTTGCACTACCCCCAAAACTACCTATTTCTGATTCCTTACACTGCAACATGCAGTGCAGGGTAGTCTACAACTGACCTTATAAAAGCCAAGTAAAACAGTCTAGCGAGCTTAACATTGATGCCATGTTCTCTTCCGACAGAACTTTCAAAGGTTTCAATCTCTCCCAGAGTCTCTTCTTTAGAGGGGAGGACCAGGTCTGCATCATTTACATTCACCCCGAGATATTTATACTTGTGGCATATGTCAAGCTCCTGGTCACCTATGCGAAAAGTGGGTGGGGGTATGATACATGGTTTTAGGCATTGTTTTTCTCAGGGGAAATGACTAATCCCACTCATGTGCCTTTGCTGTGATTCTGTCGAGAATTATTTGCATCCTCACTTGTGATGATCCCTCTGGAGCATATGTCATCACATAGCATATAATGGATTCACCATCCCCAAGTGGGATATCTGCCCCGCTTGTGCATGAGGACATTGAACAGCATAGGGCTGAGAACTCCTCCCTGTGGCGTCCCAAGTTAAAAAGACTGTGAAGAGGAACTTCACACTCCCCTGAAAAGGACACTTGCAGATCTGTTCGAGAGATACATTCTAACCCAGTTCAATTTTTTTACCCCGGATGCCAAAGCTTACTATTGTTCTAGGATAACTTCTCTGTTTGCAATGTCAAAGCTGACTTAAGGTCAGAAAAACAGTGTGCTTCCCTGGATTAGAGTGTGAAAAGTACTCTGCAAAGAAATGTTGTGTGCTACGTCCCGATAGAAATCCGTACATTCTGTGAGATAATTTACCTTGTAACCTGTACCTGAGTCTGTTCAAAATTATCCTTTCTAGAACTTTGCATACACATGAGGTTAATGAAATTGGTCGGTATTTATCAGTGTTTGATTTCGGTATAGGGATATTAGACTGCGTGTCCAGGAGCCAGGCCAGAATACCTTGTGACAAACTTAACCTGTATAGGTGCAAAAGGGGATTACCAGGTACCTGAGCTATAAGGCGGAGGACACTATAGGTAATTCCTCCTCCCTGGGGCGGACGCTTTTCCTTTGATCATTTGCATTGTTCAGTTCCACTCAGTGATCTCAGCAAGTCTGAGGGGGTCAGTATCAGAACATCCAATCTAAGTGGCAAATTTGCGTGCAATTTTAGATTGACTAAGGTGATCCTGAATATTTGTGGGAATTGAGCTCAATTTGGACGCTCCAGCCCATTGACTAAGGAGCATATCTGCTTGTGCAAGAGGACTATGGAACTGCGGGGTGTTAGTTGGTTTGCCTGAAATTCGTTTAATTTTTTTCCAGACCTCCGACTTGAGGTTTATTGTTAATGCTTTGTAGGAACTGTTCAAAGTGTTCATTTCTGAAATGAGTTTTTAATTCCCGTAGGTTTTTTGTTAGCTTTAAGAAATTCAATAAGGTTGTCACGGGTATTATCCTGCTTGTAATATCATAAAGCTCCTGAACCTCGCTTTTGTTCCCTTAAAAATGTAGGGTCACCGACCCACTTAGGTTGTTTGCAGCGTTGTGAGTTGCTGTTCTTGAAGGTTTTCTTTGGACAGACCCAAGTGTTGTAGTAATCATACCACTGTTGTCATGTCCAGGGAAAAATTTATCACACTTTTTTACTGTGTAATCATTGTACCAGTCATAGATACGTGATTTAAAGTGATGCTCAAGGTAGGGGGATAAAAATTTTTTGACCCTTTTTTGTTTTTGGTGACTGAGTATTATAAACAGCGTATCTCGTTACTATTGCAAGTGGTCACTGATTAGCTCTGTTGCAAGCATGCTTCTGACGTTTCCATGCACAAGATCCCTTCCCTATTACATAATCTAGCCTGCCCCCCGCCACGTGAGTTTGCCTGTCTGTACCCATATACTGTCATAGATCTGTTGTTCACAAAATGTGGGAACTCTTCCCCATTTTCATTGCATTGACTATCTCCAAATGTATAATGTCTAGCATTAAAATCTCCCATGCATATTGTGCCGTATTCTGAAAGTTGGGCAGTGAATCAGTCTGAACTTTCTACACCTTGCGTATACATTGTACAGAGAGAAAAACCCAAGGCTGTTCGAATATGTAAATGCTGATACTGCACATTATTGTCTTAATTTCTGCACCAACTTATGCGGTATGGTGTCACTGACATAAGTCAATAGGCCTGTCATTCCTGTTTTTCGTATAGGAGTAGTACCTTCTAATTCTAAGGGCGATTTTTATTTTAGTGACTTTTGTGAAGGCCTCTTCTAAACAGATAATGCCAACATTATGAATATAGTAAAGCAAGTCATTAATTCTACGTTGACACCACGTATATTCCATAAAAGAAAAGTAATTGTTTTCTGCCCCCCATCACACCCTATTTTAACTGATTGGTCAAATTTCTGTTTGATAAAACTCTTTAGTCTGCATATTTCTTGTACTGCATTACGTATTTGTGTTGTATCTTCTTTATTTTTCTGTTTTGCGCGCTTTCCGCGTATTGATACTATACGCATAATCCGTACCTGATAGCATTTTCTGAGTGATGTCCCACAATCACCGTTTCCTTCGCATCTTCGTCACGTCATTTTTACGGTCACTGTCGTCACTGTTTTCAGATGGTCCGCCGTGCGTAAAAATAATATCAGAGACCTCAATTCGTATTGTCAGCATCACTAACATCACTAACAGCATCAGAACGCACGTGCGTAATAATAATATCAGAGACCTCATTCGTATTTTCAACATCACTGACATCACTAACATCATCAAAACGCACATTTTCCCTGTCTACACGACACTTTTTGTTCTCCATTATCATTTTTTTCAATTCAGCAATCTCTTGCCGGAGGCTTTTTTCATATCAGCAATCTCTATCCTGATGCTTCTTATTTCCTCGGCCGTATCCATGTCTTTTTTCACCCAAAGGTTTCTCCTGTGGCACTGTTTCCTAGGATGGGGAATCCCCCTGGCAGTTTGCGGGAATTCCTGTGGGTTGGTGACGTCACGCGGCCCAGGGTGTGTGTGTGTTGGCTGGGCTGGGCATCGCCACTCCGCGGTCGATGGGTACGGTCGGGGCATGGGGGGGGGTCCTCGTGGCGGTTTGCGGGGGCAGTTACGGTCCAGGCCGTCACACCCTCCGCTCTGCACCTGGGCGCACCTCTTCACGATGGTGGCGGCGTCCCATTGTCGTTGTCCTTTCCGTCGTTTCTTGCAGGGCAGTCCTTTTGCCTGGTGAGCTCCTGCACAGACGCACACGCTGTGTCCTTCCTGCAATATTTTTGCTACGTGGCCATAACCTTGACACTTGTAGCAGACTAAAAACCCCTGAGCACCACGGTCGAATGGAGCTCGGCTCTATGTATCTTCCAAAGAATTGGTACTCTGTAGGTGCGGCTGTTCACCGCTCCATACAAAGATGAGCCTGTTCAAAGGCTGCCCGTCCTTATAGATCCTCCGGGCTTTAAAAACGCCCCGGGAAAATGCAGTGCTTCCTCAGCGGCCGCCTCCTTCGGAACCTGGTAACCGGTATTCCCCGTATTTTTTCTTTTTAGGCTGAAACTCGTCTTTGTTTTGCAGAGAGATCCCCGCAAAGTGCCATTTAAACATCATGGCCACATATTGTTGTTGTTCTCGTCGTACATGACGTAGCGCGAGGATATCCATCTCCCCTGCACCATGTCTTTGCGGCCTTCCTCTTGGAGGGGCGGCAGCTGGCTGACCTCCCTCATCCACCTTATTTTATCGACGGAAGTCGTGTCCCCAGGAAAGGCCCGTCTAATGTACCTCTCCCGGGGGGCGATGGGTTCGCGCTTTTGGGTCATTCCGTTTGCTTTCTTGGGCGGTTGCTGGTGTTATTCGGGATGGTTTTCACTTTTTTCCTTTTGGTCTGAAGAGTTGGAATCCCTCGTTATCAGCATCAGGGTCCGGCAGTCGAATCCACATCGTTTACATCCCTATGTTTTGGTGGAATCAATCCCTCCCATAGAGTGGAGGGTTGAGGGGGTGGGAGTTGGCACTGGGACTTGGGGGGCATCGAGCGCGTCCCCACCCTCATCCATGGTAGGACAGTAAGGGGGTGGTTGTCCCGTCCGCTTCTTGGGTGATTAAATTCCCCGCGGGCGGGCGCGGGGAGGGGGGAGCGCCAGGTCAAGTGCTGTCACCCCATACATTCACCAGGGCTCGCCAACCGGGCGTTGGTACAGCACCCTGTTACCTTAGCTCACACTCAGTATTCGTAATTTTTACTAGGCACTGTTTTTTCTGGAGTCCCCGACCATAATATCAGACACAATTTGGTGTATGTACACACACACACACCACGCACACTCTGAGTATAAAGACAACCCAGTTGAGGGGGTTTATCCCCGTAAAATCGTCCAGAACACAGGAGAAATCCTGATGACGTCCTGCTTTGGTGTTACTAGGCTTACAACTGGTTCAGTGTTCATTTCTGAAATTAGGTTTTAATTCCCGTAGATTTTTGTTAGCCTTAAAACAATTAATAAGGTTTTCACGGGTATTATCCTACTTGTAGATATCAAAAAGCTCCTGAGCTCACTTTTTTCCCTTAATAGTGTAGGGTCACCGACCCACTTAGGTTGTTTGGAGCGTTGTGATTTGTTGATCTTGAAGGTTTTCTTTGGACAGACCCAGGTGTTGTAATAGTCATTGACCACTTTCGTCATGTTAATGGAGAATTTATCAACTCTCGTTACTGTGTTATCGTTATACCAGTCGTAAATACGTGATTTAAGGTGGTTCTCAAGGTAAGGAGGAAAAGAAATTTTAAGCCTGTTTGTTTTTGCAGAATGACTATTATCAACAGCGAATCTCGTTACTATTGCAAACTGGTCACTGATTAAATCTGTTGCATGGATGCTTCTGACGTTTCCATGCACAAGATCCCTTCCAATAACATGATCTAGCCTGCCCTCCGCCACATGAATTTCCCCGGCTGTATCATATACGGTCATAGATCTATTGTTCACAAAATTTCGGAACTCTGCCATTTTCATTACATTTTACTATCTCCAATGTATAAAGTCTAGCATTAAAATCTCCCATGCTATTGTGCCGTGATTCTGAAAGTTGGGAAGTGAATCAAATTTTAAACTTTATACACCTTGTCTATGCATTGTACAGAGAGAAAAAATCAGGGGCTTTCGAATATGTAAATGCTGATATTGGGACATTATTGTCATCAAAACTTCTGCACCAGCTTATGCGGTATGGTGTCACTGATATGAGTTAATAGGCCTGCCATTCCTGTGTTCATATAGAAGTGGTACCCTCTAATTGTAGTTTTTTTTTTTATTTTAGTGGCTGATGTGAAGAGTTCTTGTAAGCAGATAACGTCAACATTATTGTTATGAATGTAGTAAAGCAAGTCATTATTTCTACGGTTGACGTGACTATATTCCATGAGAGAAAAATTATTGTTTTCTTATCCCCCATTACACCTTATGATTAGTTGCTTGGTTAACTTTGTGTTTGACGAGGCCCTTTTGTCTGCATATTTTTTGTACAGCATTACATATCTGTGTTGCACCTTGTTTATTTACATCGATTCTGCGCGCTTTCCTCATATTGTTATACATATACTCTGTACCTGATATCATTTTTTGAGTGATCTCCCACAGTTCGTTCGTTTCTTGCACATCTTCGTCAGCATTATTTTCACTGTCACTATCTTCACCATTTTCAGATGATTCATCGATGTTAATAACAATATCAGAGACCTCATTCGTATTTTCAACATCATTAACATCATTGGAAAGCATATTTTGCTTGTCTACACGACCACTTTTTATTTCCATTAACATTTTTTTAAAATTCAGCACGCGGTACCTGAGACTTCTTATTTCCTCGGCCACTTCCTTGTTTTTTTTTTCACCATTTGTTACTCCCTGTGGTGGGGGTGTAGCTGGGCTGGGCATCGCCACTCCACGGTCGATGGGTACGGTCGGGGCAAGGGTGAGGGGGAGA
>NW_023658305.1:15000-24556 GCF_015228065.2 Penaeus monodon
GGGGACATGCTCGGGGGCCCCCCCAAAGCCAATACCACCCCCTCAACCCCCCACCCTATGGGAGGGATTGTTCCCTGAGCAAGGGGAAAGAAAGGGGTGGGGTTCCCTGCCGACCCCGATGCGATGAGGAATTCCCACTCGTTCAGACGGGAGGAAAAATTTAAGACCACATCGCGTGACCAGCAAATGACAAAACAAACCCCCGGGAAGAAAACCAACAACGCGAACCCATCCCCCCGGGACGGTCATTTGACTGGCCTTTCCCGGGGGACACTCTACCGTAGTAAAATCATGTGATGAGGAGGTCCCCAGCTGCCCCCCCTCCAAGAGGAAGGGCGTAGACATGGGGCAAGGGGAAAAGGTCATTTGCGTACGCTACGTACACGGGGAAAAACAAAAAACGTGGTATGATGGTTAATGGCCCTTTTGTGGGGGGGTTTTTCCAAACAAAGACGAATATTAGCCCAAAAGCAAAAATTACAGGGGAAACCTGGTTACCAGTTTCCGAAGGAGGGTGCCCCGAGGAAACAAGTCACCCTCGTGAGAGGTGAGCTAGGGGGTGGGGAAACAAGGTGTACGGCCTGGCCCATAACGCGCATCTCCCCCCCCCACCCTTGCCCCGACCCTACCCCTCGACCGTGGGTGGCGATGCCAGCCCAGCTACACCCCCACCCCAGGGGGTAAAAAATGGTGAAAAAAAAACAAGGGGGGCCGAGGAAAAAAAAGCTCAGGTACCGCGTGCTGAAATTTTAAAAAAAAGTTAATGGGAAAAAAAAAGTGGTGTGTAGCAAACAAAATATGCTTTCCCAAAGTGTTTAAAGATGTTGAAATACGAAAAGGGGCTCTGATTTGTTTTTAACATGATGAATCATCTGAAAAAGGTGAAGATGGCAGTGAAAAAAATGTGACGAAGATTGCAAGAAACAACGAAATGGGGAGATACTCAAAAAAGATATCGGTACAAGTATTGTATAAATATGAGGAAAGCCGCAGACGATGTAAATAAAAAAGGGGGCAACACAGATATGTAACTGTCAAAAAAAATGCAGACAAAAAGGGGCCCCGTCAAAAACAAAATTTTAAACCCAAACAACAATCATAAAGGGGTTTAAAGGGGGGTAAGAAAAACCAAAAATTTTTCCTCATGGAATATATCCCGTCAAACCCTAGAAATAATGACTTGCTTTACTACATTCATACAAAAAGTTGGGCGTTATTGCTTAAAGAAAATCTTCACATACCACTAAAAAAAAAAAAAAAACTACAATTAGAGGGTCCATTCTATATGAACACAGGAATGGCCCGGCCTATTAACTCATATCAGTGCACCATACCGCATAACGGTTCAGAAATCTGATGACAATAATGTGCAATATCAGGATTTACATATTCAAAAGCCCCTGAGTTTTTTTCTCTGTCAATGCAAAACAATGTATAAAGTTTCAAATTTATTCACTTCCCCAAATTTCGAAACACGGCACAATAGCATGGGAGATTTTTTTAAAGCAGACATTATACATTTGGGGATAGTCAATGTAATGAAAAAGGCAGAGTTCCGAAATTTTTTGAACAAAAATTATGACCGTATATGTACAGCCAGGGGAAATTTATGTGGGGGAGGGAGGCTAGATCATGTTATTGGGAAAGGGGTTTGTGATGGAAACGTTTAGAAACCTCCTGCAAAAGATTTAATCAGTGACCCTTTGGGATGTAACGAATTCGTGTTGATAAAAAGTCATTCTGCAAAAAAAAACAGGCTTAAAATTTCTTTTCCCCCTTACCCTTAGAAAACCCCCTTAAAACACGTATTTACACTGGATAACGATAACACGTAACGAGAGTTGATAAATTCTCCATTAACATACGAAAATGGTCAATGACTATTACAACACCTGGGTCGTCAAAGAAAACTTTAAGAAACAAATCACAAAGCTCCAAACAAACCAAGTGGGTCGGTGACCACACTATTAAAGGAAAAAAATGAGCTCAGGACTTTTTGTATCAAAAAGGGGGTAAAACCCGGAAAACCTTTTTATTGTTTTAAGGCTAAAAAAAAATCTACGGGAATTAAAAACCCAATTTCAGAAATGAACACTGAACATTTAAAGCCTATAACCCCAAAGCAGGACGTCATCAGTTTTTCTCCTTGTTCGGGCGATTTTACGGGAAAAACCCCCTAAACGGGTTTTTCCCTTTATACTCAAGTGTGCGTGGTTTTTGTGGTGTACAAAAACCCAAATTGTGTGGGATATTTGGTCGGGGACCCGGAAAAAACGTCCTAGAAAAAATTACGAATACGAGTGTGATGCTAAGGTAACGGGGGTCCCGTACCAACGACCGTTGGGAACCTGGGTGATTTGGACAGACGACCCGCCCCCCTCCCGGCCCGACCGCAGGGAATTTAAATCCCCAGAAGCGGACGGGACAACCACCCCTTACTGTCCTACCATGGATGAGGGTGGGACGCGCTCATCCCCCCCCAGTCCCATGCCAACTACCACCCCCTAACCCTCCACTCTAGGGGGGATTGTTCCACCGACATAGGGATGTAAACGATGTGGATTCGCTGGACCCTGATGCTGATACGGGGGATTCCACTCTTCAGCCAAAAGGGAAAAAAAGAAAAAACCATGCCGAATAACACCAGCAACCTACCAAGAAAGAAAACGAATGACCCAAAAGCGCAAACCCTCCCCCCCCCGGGAGAGGTACATTAGAGGGCCTTTCCTGAGGACACACTTCCGTCGTAAATAGGGGATGAGGGAGGTCAGCAGTCCGCCCCCCCAAAAGGGGAAAGCCCGCTAGCATGGTGCGGGGGAGATGGATAACCTCGCGCTACGTCTATGTACGACGAAAAACAAAATTTTTTGGCCATGATGTTTAAGGGCATTTTTTGGGGGGACCCTCTCGCAAAAAAAAGAATTTCGCCTAAAAGAAAAAATAGGGGGAATACCGGGTTTCCGGGTTTTTCCGAAGGAGCGGCCGCTGAGGAAGCCTGCATTTTCCCGGGCGTTTTTAAAGCCCGGGGGACTAAAAGGGACGGGCAGCCTTTGAACGGCTCTCATTGTAGGGAGGGTGACCCGCCCCCTACAGAGTACCAATTTTTTGGAAGTACATAGGCCGAGCTCCATTCGCCCGTGGTGCTCAGAGTTGTAGCTGCTAAAAATGTCAAGGTATGGCCACGTAGCTAAATATTGCGGGAAGGCACGCGTGTGCGTCTGTGGGGGCTCCCAGGCAAAGGCTGCCCTGCAAAACGCGGAAAGACAACGAAAATGAGGACGCCCCCACCATCGTAAAGAGGTGCGTCAGGTGCGGGGGAGGGTTGACGGCCTGGCACCGTAACTCCCCCCCACAAACCGCCACGACACCCCCCCCACCTCCCCGCCCGTACCCATCGCCGGGGAGGGGCGATCCCACCAGCCACACACACACCCTGGGCCGTGACGTCACCACCCCGGGAAATTCCCCGCAACTGCAGGGGGACCCCCCATCCTAAAAACGTCCACGAAAACCCCTTGGTAAAAAAAGACAGGGTAGCGAGAAATAAAAGCCAGAAAGAGTTGCGAAATGAAAAAAAGCATCAGGCAAAGATGCTAAATTAAAAAAATGATAATGAGAACAAAAGTGATCGTGTAGACAGGAAATGTGGTTCTGATGATTTTGTATGTCATGATTTTGAAAATAGAATGGGTCTCTGATATTATTATTACCCGACAAAGTGAGGGGGGGGTTAGAACAGGGAAAATGGCGTTCTGATGAGTTAGGATTTTTGAAAAAACGATGAGGTCTCTGAATTATTTTTACGCACGTGCTTTTTCTGATGATGTTGTGATGTTAGTGAGCTGACAAAACAATGAGGTCTCTGAATTTTTTTACCAGGCGGACCATCTGAAAACAGTGACGACATGCCGTAAAAAACGCTAGAAGATGCGAAGGAAAGGGCTATCTGTGGGCTCACTCAAAAATGCTATCAGGTAGGGTTAGCGTATAGTATCAATACGCGGAAAAGCGCGCAACAGAAAAATTAAAGAAATAAAACCCAAAAATACGAAATGCATCAAGAAATTCAACAAAAGGGTTTCATAAAACAGAAATTTGACCATCGTTAAACATGGGGTGTGATGGGGACAAGAAAAAAATTACTTTTTTCATGGAATTACGGGTGTAAACCGTAAAATTAATGACTGCTTACTATATTCATAACAAAAATTTGACTTATCTGTTTAAAAGACCCTTCACTCAGTCCAAAAATAAAAACCCCCCCTAAATTTAAAGGGGCTACACTCCTATCGAACACAGGAATGACGGGCCTATTGACTTATGTCATTTAAACCCCATACCGCATAATTGGTCAGAAATCTATGACATAATGTGCAGTACGCTTTTACTATTCGAACAGCCTCGGGTTTTTCTCCTGTACTGTATACGAAAGGTGTAGAAATTTTTTCAGACTGATTCACTCCCCAACTTTCAAAATCACGGCACAATAGCTGGGAGTTTTTAAAATGCTAGCATTATACATTTGGAATAGTCAAGCAATGAAAATGGCGAAGAGTTCCGACATTTTTGAACAACAGATCTATGACATATTATAAGACAGGCAAACTCACGTGGGGGGGGGCGGGCCCTAGATTTGAAATAGGAAGGGATTTTGTCATGGAAACGTCAGAAGCTGTTTGAAACAGACAATCAGTGCCACTTTGCAAAGAACGAATCCCTTTTTGAAAATACTCATCCCAAAAAAAAAGGGGGTCAAAATTTCTACCCCCCCTCCCTTTGAGCACCTTTTAATACGTATTATGCTGGTAAAAATGATTACACATAACAGTGTTGATAAATTTTCCATGGACATGAAAACCATGGTCACTGATTCTAAAACTTGGGTCTTCCCAAAAGGGAAAACCTTAAAGAACAGAAATCCAACGTGCAAACAACCTAAGTGGGTCGGTGACCCTACATTTTAAAGGGAAAAAAAGCGATTTTCAGGACTTTATGATATCTACAAGCGGATAATCCCCTACAACCTTTTGTTTTTCTTAAAGCAAAAAAAACCTAGGGGAATTTAAAAAACTATTCAAATACCATTTTGAACATTTTCCTACAAGCTTAAATAACACCTAAATGTCGGAGGTTAAAAATTTAAACAAATTTCGGGAAAACCAACTAACCCCCCGCATTCCATAGTCTCTTGCACAAGCAATATGCTCCTTAGTAAATTTGGCTGGAGCCCCCCAAATTACCCCTTTCCCCAAATATTCAGATCCCCTTTAGTCAATCAAAAATTGCCGCAATTTCCTTGAATTGGATTTTCTATCTCCCCCCTCAACTTTGCTGAGTCACTGAGGGGGACTGAACATGCCTAAATAAAAGGGAAAAAGCGTCCGCCCCAGGTGGGGATGGAATTCCCTTAGGTCCTCCGCCTTATAGCTCAGGTCCCTGGTAACCCCCTTTTTGCACCTATACATTTTAGTTTGTCACAAGTATTCTGCCTGCCCCTGGACCCAGTCTAATCTCCCTATACCAAAATCAAACACTGATAAATACCGACCAATTTCATTAACCTCATGTTATAAAAGTTTAGAAGGAAAATTTTTGAACGACTCAGGACGGGTTAAAAGGGTAAATTTCTCACAGACTGTAGGATTTCTATCGGACGTGCACACAACTTGCTTTGCAAGTACTTTTTTACACTCTAATCCGGGAAACCCTGTTTTTTTTACCCTTTAAATCAGCTTTTGACTTGCAAAAAAGAAGTTTTCCTAGACATTAGTAAGCTTTGGCATCCGGGGGAAAAAATTGAACTGGATTGAAGTATCTCTCGAACAGATCTGCAAATGTCCTGTTCAGGGGGGTGAGAAGTTCCACTTCACAGTCTTTTGAAATTGGGCGCCACAGGGGGGAGTTCTCACCCATGCTGTTCATTCCTCATGCACAGCTGGGGGCAGTATCCCACTTGGGGATGGTGAATCCTTATATGCTATCTGATACATTGCGTCAGAGCATCACACAAATGAGGATGCAAATAATTCTCGACAAATACAGCAAGGCACATGGTGGTTATCATTTCCCCTGAAAAACAATGGGTCAACCCCCTGTACTACCCCCACCCACTTTTTTGCATAGGTGACCAGGAGCTTGACATATCACAAATTTTAAAAAATCTCGGGGTGAAAAGTAAATGATGCAGACCCGTCCTCTCTCTAAAGAAAGACCTGGGGGAGATTGAAACCCCTTTTAAAGTTCTTGTCGGAAAAGAAAATGGGATCAATGTTAAGCTCGCTAGACTGTTTTCTTGCTTTTATAAGGGCTTTTTAGCTACCCTGCACTGCCTTGTTGCGTTAAAGGGAAACAAATGGTATTTGGGGTAGGCAAAAAAGAGCTATGAGGGTTATCCTGGGGCCCCCAGAACAGCAAGGATTTAAAAAGGATCAAATTAAACTTACATCCCTTTCTGATAGAATAATATTTATTTTCCCCCCTATTTGGGGGGTCAAAGGTCGAGGGAACCCTCGTTCTCCGATTTTCCAAAAAAACTGAAATAAAATCACGCAATAGCGTGACAAATCACACACACGCGCGCCCTCTGATACACAAAATCTCCTGAACTTATAAAAATCAAAGTTCCAATTAGTAAAATACCAAAAAGGGCCTCCATTCCACCATGGAAAAATTTCAAAATTGAAACGGCACCCTTCTTCTACCACCAAAAAAAAGGTCATAACGGTGTTAAACAAATTTCGCTAGCAACGGTAACGGAACACCGAATCTATGGGTGATGATGCATATGATGTTACGCCGACGATCCGTACAGTCTGGATACAAAGCTGGTTGTGCTTGCGCTGTATACAAAAATGGGTTACTACAACATCGTTAATATAAATACAAACTGGCCCGCCTACACAAAAAGGAGCTGGCAGGTATCTCCCCGCAACGGAATTCTTAATGTCTAGGGCTCTGGGTATTTTTCTTACTCTCAAAGTGCTCTTCGGGCGCTAAAAACTTTTAACAGGTGGCGATGAAGAAAAATTTTGATTGCTTAAGCGTAAAGTAACCTTGCAACAGGCAAATTTAACATTCAGTTTTTTGGGGACCCTCTCATGTTGGCATACCAAACCACCAGTAACAAATGGCGAAAAAAGCCCGCAGCAAGGTTTGGAAAATAGATCTTGGGATGCCTCTGCTAGGGTTCACATATTGAAAAGTTCTCATAAGGAAAAAATGTAGATCTGATTAACACCAAAGGCCTGAAAGCTGTACCATAAAGGGCCCAATCAGTATAGGGTGGCAAGCCTTCCTATGGTGGGGACCGAAATCAAAACCCGACATTGTGACGTTGTTATTGCCAGAATACGTTTTTGGTTACAGAATGTACTGGCAACTGCACGGTGCAAAAAGTGCAATGAATCTGTGTAAATGTTAACGAAAAAAACAAACGAACCTTGAGCACTATATCTCGGGAAATTTTGTGATACAGCCCTTTCGACCACCTAACATGAGGGATAAAAAACTAGTAAAATTTCATTTCTCGATCATTGGAAGATATACTCGTCTATCCCCAAATTTACTATTTATAATCCCCTATCAATAAAAGTGTTTTCAAACACAGTGGGAAACTATGTAATAATAATTTTTTTGATGATTTGATTTATTTTATTTTTACCTTGTAAACTCAGTAGTTACAGCTACGTACAAAGTCAAATATGTAAAAATGTAACATGATGCCCACGCCTGAGCAATAGCCAGGGGGGTAAAAAAACTTCTTAACTTAAATTTAAAACTAACTTTCCCACAAAACATTAACAATAAAACCCCAATGTCTGATTTTGAAAAAAAATCGGTTTTCAGGAAAAAAACTACTATTTCCATAGTCCTCTTTCCAAACTATTCTCCTTATCAATGGGGTGGAGCGTCCAAATTGAGCTCACTTTCCCCAAATATTTAGAATCACCCTTAGTCAGTCTAAAAATTTACGAAAATTTGCCATTTAATTGAATGTTCTGATCCCCACCTTCAACTTTGTGAGATTACTGGTAGGAACTTAACATGCAATGATAAAAAATAAAGCGTCCCCCCCGGTGGGATGGAATTACTAATAGTCCTCCGCCTTATGCTCAATACCCGGGAACCCCCCTTTTGCACCTTACAGGGTTTAAATTTGTCACAAGGTTTCTGCCTGGCCCCTGGGCCGCAGTCCCCTTTATCCCCATGCCCAATCTTTTAATACCGCCCAATTTCACTAACCCCATGTGATGCAAAGTTCTTGAAAGGGTATTTTGCCCGACTTTGGGACAGGTTACAATGTAAATTTTCTCACAGACTGACGGATTTCTATCGGGCCTAGCACACAAAATTGCTTTGCAGAGTACTTGTCAAACTCTAAACCAAGGAGCACACTGTTTCTTGACCTTTAGTCAGTTTTGGGATTCAAATGAAAGTTATCCAAGAACATTAGTAGCTTTTTGGTCAGGGGGAATTTTTTTGGCTGATTAGAAAAGTACTTTCGAAAAGATTTCTTCATGGGAGTGAAAGTTTCCCCTTTCAAGTTTTGAACTTGGGGCGCCCAGGGAAGTTTCAGCCCTATGCTGTTCAGTGTCCTCATGCACAAGGAATGGTGTCCTTATTAGTGCTGTGCAAAAAATTCCCCCAAATTTACAACAAGGGTTCTGGTTGGATTTGTCACTCCGCTGAAAAAAATTCTCTCAAACCAAAGTATCATACCCCCCCCCACTTTTCACATAGGAGACCACGAGCTTGACAGTGCCCTAAAAATAAAAAATCTCGGGGGGAACGTAAATCATGCGACCTGATCCCTTTTGGGCGGGCTGAACCGTATTTTTCGGAAGAAAACAGGGCATTATGTTAACTTGTTTGACTGTTTTATTGGGTTTTTTAAGGGAGTTGTAGATTACCAGCCTGCACTTTTTGCATTTTAAAGGGTCAGAAAAAAATGCTTAGAAGTAGCAAAAGAAGCTATAGGATTACCTCGGGGCCCGAGAACAACAAAAACAGTGAACTGGAAACAAACTAAACTTGCCATCCATTTTTGATAGAAAAATTTCTTCTTTCACAAATCTGGGGTCAAAGCTCTGAGGGGAACCTTGTATCTTTCAGATTTACAAAACAACTCAACATATAAACGCGCAGCAGATGTACTAAAGACACCACCACGTCCTCTGAACTAAAAAAATCAATAAAAATTACAAGCTCAAAGTCCCAATTGTAAAAAACCAAAAGTCGATCCTTCCCCCCAAATTCAACTTTATCGGGGACCTTACATGTAAAAAAAAAAAATAATGATAAAAAATCATAATGCGCGTTAAAAAAAATTTCGTTGAACGGTCAAGGAACACAGAAACTATGGGCGATCATTATCCATGTTAACTGAGGATCCGTCAGTCGGATCAAAGCTGGTTGTGCTTTCGCTGTATACAAAAAATGGGTTACTACAAAATCAAATTTAAAATGCGATGAAAACGGGCCCCGCACTACACAAAGGAGGGAGGGAAGGGGGAAAAAGGGGGGTTTTTGGAGTATTTTTTTCCTTTTTTTTTGAAAA
>NW_023658306.1:0-24555 GCF_015228065.2 Penaeus monodon
TTTATTAGTAGTATTGCCAAAACATATATTATAACTGTAATAACAACAATAATAATAATAATAATAATAAGTATAATAATAATGTTAATAGTCATTATAATATCGTTATTAATATTATTATTGTTATTATTATCATTATTATCATTTTTACTACTAGTATAATTGCAAAATATTATTATAACAGTAATAATTACTGTAATTACGATTTTAATTAAAATAATGATGTAAATAATTATTATAATATCGTTATTATTGTTATTATTATTGTTATTTCTATTATTATTGTTGTTGTTATTAGTATAGTTTCAAAATTGTATATTATAACTGCAATAATTGCAATAATAATGATAATAATTGATATTAATGATGATAATAATTGCAATAATGATGATAATGATGATGATAATGATGATAATGATGATGATAATAATGATGATGATAATGATATATTGATGATAATCATGATAATAATGATGATAATACAGGAATTGTCTCCATTTATAATAAAAAAGGTAAAAGAAAATAATTCCCAAAGGTCGAAAAAGCGGCAAAATCTAGCGAAATATAGCCTTTTGAGAGTATACTCCAAAAGGACGTTTTTTCGATTTCTCTGATGTTTGGCAATTATTAGGGTAATAATGATAATAATTACCAAAATCGTATTAATCATGACAATAATGAGGATGTAAGTGAGAATAAAGAGAATTTTGATAACATTTGATGATTACTAATATTATCAATATTATCATTATTATTATTATTATTATTATTATTATTATTATTATTAATATTATTATTATTATTATTATTATTATTACTATTATAATAATAATAATAATAATAATAATAATAATAATAATAAATAATTATTATTATTATTATTATATTATTAATTATTATATTATTTTATTTTATTATTATTATTATTATTATTATTACTTTTTTTATTAGTATTATTGCCAAAACACATATTATAACTGTAATAATAACAATAGATAATTTAATAAGTTAATAATAATGTTAATAGTCGTTATAATATCGTTATTATATTATTATTGTTATTATTATCATTATTATCATTTTTACTAGTAGTATAATTGCAAAAATAATTATTATAACAGTAATAATTTTCTGTAATTACGACATTAATTAAAATAATTATATAAATAATTATTATAATATCGTTATCATTGTTATTATTATTGTTATTTCTATTATTATTGTTGTTGTTATTAGTATAGTTGCAAAATTTATTTATACTGCAATAATTGCAATAATAATGAAAATAATTGCAATAATGATGATATAATTGCAAAAATGAGATAATGGATGAAATAAAATGATGATATGTGATGATAATGTAATATTATGATATCATGATAAAAAAGATTATAATACAGAATTGTCTCCATTTATAATAAGAAAAATAAAAGAAATAATTCCCAAAAGTAAAAGCGGCAAATCTAGCGAAATTAGCCTTTTAGAGTATTCTCCAAATACTTTTTTTTCGATTTCTCTGATGATTTTGCAATTATTAGGGTAATAAAGATAATAATTACCAAATCGATTAATCTTTACATAAAGAGGGTAAAATGAGAATAAGAAATTTTGATAAAATTTAGTGATATAAAATATTATCAATATTATCATTTTTAAATTATTATTACTATTATTATTTTATTATTATTATTATTATTATTATTAAATTTTTATTATTATTTTATATTATTATTAAATATTATATATAATAAAATAATAATAAAAATATTATTTTTATTTTATTATTATTATTTTTATTATTATTATTATTATTTTATTATTATTATTATCATTATTATTATAATAATCATTATATTATTATTCTTTTTTATTAGTATTATTGCCCAAAAAATATTTATAACTGTAATAATTTCATAATTAAATAATCTATAGTATAATATATGTTATAGTCGTTATAAATATCGTTATTAATATTATTTATTGTTATTATTTTCTTATTATCATTTTTTTTATAGTATAATTGCAAATATTATTATAAAAGATAATACTGGGAATTACATATTTAAATTTAAAAAAAATGATATAAATATTTTTATATATCGTTATTAAATTTTATATTATTGTTATTTCTATTTTTAAATTTTTGTGTTATTAAAATAGTTGCAAATTATATATTATACTGCAAAATTTAAATATATATAAATTTCAATAATGAAAGATAATAATTGCAATAATTATGAAATATGATGATAATGAGATATTGATGATATGCTGATGATATGAAAAATTGATGATAATCATATAATAAGATTATACAGAATGTCCTCATTTATATAAAAAAGGTAAAAAAAAATAATTCCAAAAGTCGAAAATGCAAAATCTAGCGAAATATACCTTTTGAGAGTATTCTCAAATGACGTTTTTTTTCGATTTCTCTGATTATTTTGGCATTATTTAGGGTAATAATGATAATATTACCAAATCGTATTTAAACATGACAATAATGAGATAAAAATGAAATAAAAGAATTTTGATACTTATGATTATTTATTTTTATCATATTATCATTATTATTATTAATATTATTATTATTATTATTATTATTTTATTATTATTTTATTTTATTATTATTTTTATTATTATTATTATTATTATTACTATTATAAATAATAATAATAATAAATTTTTTTATTATTGTTATTATTATTTTTTTATTATTATTATTATTTATTTTATTATTATTATTTTATTATTTTAATTTTTTCATTATTTTTATTAAATTATTATTTTTATTTCTTTTTTTATTAGTATTATTGCCAAACTATATTTAAATGTAATAAAAATTAATAATAATAAAGTATAATAATAATGTTAATAGTCGTTATAATATCGTTATTAATATTTTTATTTTTATTAATTTTCATTATTATCATTTTTTTCTAGTAGTAAATTGCAAAAATAAATTTTTATAAAAGTAATAAATTTCTAAAAATTTCGATATTAAAATTTAAAAAATTATATAAATAATTATTATAAAATCGTTATCATTGTTATTATTATTGTTATTTTTTATTATTTTGTTTTTTTATTAGTATAGTTGCAAATTTATATTTTTAAATGCAAAAATTGCAAAAATAATGTAAAAATTGCTAATGATGAATAATTTCAAAAATTAAAGATAAAATATGATAATATGAATGGGTGATGAAATGTTTAAAATTGATGATAAACATGAAAAATAAAGATGATAATCAGGGGAAATTTTCCCCCCATTTTTATAAAAAAAAAAGGTAAAGAAAAATTTTCCCAAAAATCGAAAAAGCGCAAAAACTAGCGAAAAAAGAGCCTTTTGGGGAGTATCTCCAAAATGACGTTTTTTTTTTTTTTTCTCTGATATTTTTTTGGGAATTTTTTAGGGGAAAAGAAATAATTCGAAAATGATTAAACGACATAAAAGGGTAAAGTGAGAGAAAAAAGAATTTTTATAACCCTTTGATGATTTTAAAATTTTCCCAAAATTTAAAAAAAACATTATTTTTAAATTTTTTTATTATTATTTTTTTATTTTATTATTAATTAAATTTTTATTTTTAAATTTTTACTAAATAATAAAAATATTTAAAAAATAATTATTTTATTTTTTTATTATTTTTATTTTATTCCCTTTTTTTTTGTATTATTGGGCCCAAAAATTTATTATTAAATGTAAAAATACAATAATAATAATAAAATAATAAAAATTTTTTCTGTTTAATATCGTTATTAATGTTTAAAATTTTTATTGTTTTTTATTATCATTTTATCATTTTTAAAAAGTAGTATAATTGCAAAAATAAATTTTTATAAAATTTAAAAATTACTTAATTCCCAATTAAAATTTAAAAAATGATATAAATTTAAATTTTTAAAATATCGTTATTATTCTTTTATTTTTGTTTTTCTATTATTATTGTTGCTGTTATTAGTATAAATTGGGAAAATATATATTATAACTGCAATAATTGCAATAATAATGATAAAAATTCAATAAAGATGATAATAATTTCAATAATGTGATAATGGTATGATAATGAAAGAAAAATGAGTAATTATGATTTGATGATAATAATGATAATAATGATTTATAAAACGGAAAGATTGGGAATCATATAAAATTTATGATAAAAACCCGGGTTTTCTCCATTTATAATAAAAAAAGGGAAAAAAAAATAATTCCCAAAGGTTTGAAAAAAACGGCAAAATCTAGCGAAAATACCTTTTGGAAAAAACCCCCAAAAGAAAGTTTTTTTTTGATTTCTATTTATGATTTTGGCAATTATTGGGGAACTGATTAAATTACCAAAATCGTATTAATCATTACAATAAAGGGGTAAAATTTAGAATAAAAAAGAATTTTGTAACATTTGATGATTATTAAATTATCAATATTATCATTTTTTTATTTTTATTTTCTATTATTATTACTATTATTTTTTATAATTATTTATATTATCAAATTTTTTTATTATTTTTATTATTATTTTTTATTATTATTATTATTATTATTATTATTATTATTATTATTATTATCTAAAAATAATAATAATAATAATAAAAATAAAAATAATAATTATTATTATTATTAATTTATTTTATTTTTTTTTTTTATTTTAATCATTTTTTAATTTTTATTATTATTATTTTTATTCCTTTTTTTTTTTAAATTTATTGGGAAAAAAAATATATTATAACTGTAATATAACATAAAATAATAATAATAAGTTTTAAAAAATTGTTAATAGTCGTTTAATTCCCTTATTAATATTATTTTTTTTTTATTATTTTTCCTTTTTACATTTTTTTCTATTAAAAATTGCAAAAAAAAATTATTTAACAGTAATAATTACTGTAATTACATATTTAAATTTAAAAAAATGAAAAAAATAAAATTTTATATATCGTTTTTATTGTTTTATTTTTGTTATTTCTTTTTTATTTTTTTTTTTTGATGTTATTATATAGTTGCAAAATTTGTATTAAAAACCCGCAAAAAATTTTTCAATAAAATGATAATAATTTTAATAATGAAAGGGTAATAATTGCAATAATGATGATGATAAAAAATTATAATGATGATAATGATTTATAAAGATGATGATATGATAATATTGATGATAATCTGATAATAATGATGATAATAACAGAATTGTCCCCCTTTTAAAAAAAAAGGTTAAAAAAAAATAAAATTCCCAAAAGTCCCCAAAAAAACGACAAAATCTAGCGGAAAAAATAGCCCTTTTTTTAAATATACCCCCAAAAAGCGTTTTTTTTTCGATTTCTCTGATGATTTTTTTAATTATTTTGGGTAAATGTAATAATTCCCCAAAAACCCTATTAAACATGACAAAAATGAGGGTAAAAATGAAAAATAAAGAGAATTTTGATAAATTTGATTTATTTTAATATTATCAAAATTTTATTATTTTATTATTATTACTTTATTATTATTATTATTTTTATTATTTTTATTTTTATTATTTTTATTATATTATTTTATTATTTTTATTACTATTTAATAATAATAAAAATATTTTAATAATAAAAATAATAAAAATAAATAAAAATTAAAAATTATTATTATTATTATTATTATTAATAAAATTTTTATTATGATTTTTATTTTTATCAATTTTATTATTATTATTTTTTTTTTTTTTTATTATTTAAAATTTGGGCCAAAAAAATATATTTTTAACTGTAATAAAAACAATAAAAATAAAAATTAAAAAAATAATAAAATGGTTTAAAATTTTTGTTTTTATATGTTATTTAAAATTTTTTATTGCTATTATTATCATTATTTCATTTTTTTCTAAAAGTATAATTGCTAAATAATTTTTTATAACCTTTAAAAATTACTGTTAAATTTCGATATTAATTAAAATAATGATATAATATTTTTATATTATCGTTATTATTGTTTTCTTTTTTTGTTTTTCTATTTAGTATTGTTTTTTGTTATTTGTATAGTTGGGAAAATTATATTTATAACTGCAATAATTGCAAAAAATAATGATAATTTAAATTTTCAATAATGATGATATAAAATTTTTAATAATTTATGATAAGGTGATGATAATGATGATAATGAGATTAATGATAATATTGATGATAATCATGATAATAATGATTATAACCCGGAAATTTTCTCCTTTTTCCAAAAAAAAAAGGTAAAAGAAAATAAATTTCCCGGGAACCCCAAAAAAGCGGCAAAATCTAGCGAAATATGCCTTTTTAAAATAACTCCAAATAAAGTTTTTTTTGATTTCTCTGATGATTTTTTGGGAAATTTTAGGGTAAATAAAAAATAATTCCCCAAAAACATAATTAATCTGACAATAATGAGGGTAAAAATGAAATAAAAAGAATTTCGATAACTTTGATGATTTATTAAAATTAAACAATATTTTTCATTATTTTATTATTATTTAAATATTTTTTTATTACTTTTTTATTATTATTATTGATTATTATTTATTATTATTATTATTATTATTTTTTTATTATTTTATTATTTTATCATTTTTTAAATTTTTAGTTTTTATTTTATTACTTTTTTTTAGTATTATTGGGCCCAAAAAATATATTAAAACTGTAATAAAAACCAAAAACAATAATAATAATGTATAATAATAATGTTAAAAGGGCGTTTAAATCGTTATTAAAATTATTATTTTTTTAATATCATTTTTATCATTTTTTTCTAGTATTTTAATTTGGGAAAAAAATTATTATAAAAAGGAATAATTACTGTAAATTCGATATTAATTTTTAAAAAATGTATAAAAAATTAATTTTTAATTCGTTATTTTTGTTTTAATTTTTTTTTTTGTTATTTCTATTATTATTGTTGTTTTTTATTATTATAGTTTCAAAAAATTTATTTAACTGCAAAAATTTTTAATAATTTATAATTTGCAATAAATTGGGGGGAATAATAATTGCAATAAAGAAAGATAAAAATTGGGAATAAAAATGAATAATGAGGGTGAAATGGTGATAATGATGTTTAAAATGATGATAAAGATGATGATAATGATAATATTATGATAATTATGAAAAAAATAATGAAAATAATTTGGAATTTTCTCCATTTATAATAAAAAAGGTAAAAGAAAATTATTCCCCAAAAATCGAAAAAACGGGGTTTAAAACTAGCGAAAAATACCCTTTTTAGAGTATACTCCAAATGACGTTTTTTTTATTTTTCTGATGAAATTTTGGCAATTATTGGGGAATAATATAATAAATTTCCAAAAACATAAATTTAAACCCCGACAATAATGAGGGTAAAAGTGGGGAATAAAAAGAATTTTTTAAAAACATTTTTATAATTTTAATATTATCAAAATTAACAATTAAATTTTAAATTTTTTAAAACATTACTATTATTATCATTATTATATTTTATTATTATTATTATTTTTTATTACTATTTTTAAAAAAAATAATAAAAATTATTATTATTATTGGGTTTTTATTTTTGTTATTTATTATTATTATTATTATTTTTATTATTATTATTATTAAACAATATTAATTTTTTTTTATTATAAATTTCTTTTTTTTTTAGTATTATTCCAAAACATATATTATAACGTAATAAAAAAAAAAATAATAATAATAAAAATAAGTATAAAAAATAATGTTAAAAATCTTTATAAATATCGTTTTTTTAAAATTTTTTATTGTTATTATTATTTATTATTTCATTTTTACAGTATAAATTGCAAAAAAAATTTTTATAACCTTAAAAATTACTGTAATTAAAGAATAAAATTTAAAAAATTATATAAAAAATTTTTAATATCGGGTTTTTATTGTTTTTTTTTATTTTTTATTTCTTTTTATTTTTGCTGTTCTTATGTATAGTTTTCAAAAATTTTTATTAAACTGCAAAAAAATTGCAAAAAATAATGATAATAATTGCATTAATGATGATAAAAATTGCATTTTAAAGATGAAAAAGATGATAAATGGTTTATAATGATATAAAAGAGATGTAATGTTAATATTTATATAATCATTTTTAATGAGATTTAAAAACCCGGGAAATTTTCTCCATTTATAATAAAAAAAGGGAGAAGAAAATAATTTTCCCAAAAAATCGAAAAAACGGCAAAAACTAGCGAAATATAACCCCTTTTGAGGTAAAAAACTCCAATGAAGTTTTTTTTTTCCCCATTTCTCTATGATTTTTTGGGAAATTTTTAGGGGAATAAAGATAAAAATTACCAAAAATCGTATTTTAAACATGACAAAAATGAGGATAAAATTTGGGAAAAAAGAAAAAAAATTTTTTATAAAAATTTGATGATTAAATTTAAAATTATCAAAATTAAACATTATTATTATTATTAATACTATTATTATTATTATTATTAAAATTTTTATTATTTTTATTAATTTTTTTATTTTTATTACTAATTTTAAAAATAATAATAATAATTTTTATTAAATTTTTATTATTTTTATTATTTTTAAATTTTTATTATTTTTATTTTATTATTATTATTATTATTATTATTATTATTTATTATTATTTTATTATTATTTTATAATTTTTTTTTTTATTAATTTTACCAAAAAATATAAATTTTAACTGTAATAATAAAAATAATAATAATTAAAAATAAATATAATAAAAAGGGTTAAAAGTCGTTATAATATCGTTATTAATATTAAATTTTTGTTATTTTTATCATTATTAAACATTTTTACTAGTAGTATAATTGCAAAAATAATTATTAAACAGGAATAAATTTCTGTAATTCCCATATTAAAAACAATAAAGATTAAAAAATTTTTTAAAAATATCGTTATTATGGGTTTTTTTATTGTTATTTTCTATTATTGTTTTTGTTGTTATTAGGGAAAATTGCAAAATTTTTATTAATAAAAATGCAATAAAAATTTCAATATAATGATATAATTGCAATAAAGATTATAATAATGTGATATTGAAAAAAAAATGATGATATTGAAAGATATAATGATAATTGAAAGATAATCATGATAATAATGATGATAATAAGGAAATTTTTCTCCCTTTATAAAAAAAAAGGAAAAGGAAAAAAATTCCCAAAAATCGAAAAGCGGCAAAAACTAGCGAAATATACCCTTTTGGGGAGTATACTCCAAAAATTTACGGTTTTTTCGATTTTTCTGAAAAATTTTGGCAAAATTTTTGGGAATAAATTTTAAATTTTCCAAAATCATTTAATCTGACAAAAAATGAGGTAAAATTTAAATAAAAAGATTTCGATAACATTTTTATGATTATTAAAAAAATTTTCAATTTTTATCATTATTAAAATTTTTATTATTAAATATTATTATTTTCTATTATTAATTTTTTATTATTATTTTTTTAATTTTTATTATTATTATTATTATTTTTATTTTTTTAAATTTTTTTTATTATAATTTTAATAAATAATAAAATTATTATTATTATTATACCCCATTAAATAAAAATAATAATAAAATAATATTATTGTTTTTTTTTATTATTATTATTACTATTAAATTTTTATTATTATTTATTATTATTATTATTATTTTTATTATTTCATTATTATTTTATTTTTTATTATCATTATAATTTTTTTTTTATTAGTATTATTACCAAAACATATATTATAACTGTAAAAAATTTTAAAAAAAATAATTTAAAAATAAAAAGTATAATAATTAAAGTTTTTAAAAGTCGTTTAAAATCGTTTTTAATATTATTATTGTTATTATTATCATTATTATCATTTTTACTATTTGTATAATTGGAAAAAAAATTTTTTATAAAAGTATAATTACTGTAATTTTTCGATATTAATTACAATAATGATAAATAATTATTTAAAAAAAACGTTATTATTGTTATTATTATTGGTTTTTTCCCATTATTGGTTTTTGTTGTTATTAGTATAGTTGCAAATTTTTTTTATCTAACTGCAATAAAGGGAAAAATTAAAGATAATAATTGGGAATAATATGATAATAATTGCAATAATGATTAAATGATGATGATAAAAGGGCGATAATGATGTAATGAAAGAGGGTAATTTATAAAATTTTATGATAATCATGATAATAATATGAAAAATTAAAAAGGAATTTTCTCCCCTTTATAATAAAAAAAAGGCAAAAAAAAATAATTTCCCAAAAAGTCAAAAAAGCGGGAAATCTAGCGAAAAATAGCCCTTTTTAAGTATAAATCCAAAATTACGTTTTTTAAAGATTTCTCTGATGATTTTGGCAATTATTAGGGTTAAAAAGAAATAATTTTCCAAAATTTGTATTAATAATGACAATAATTTGGGGGAAAAGGGGGAGAATAAAAAAATTTTGATAACATTTGATGGGTTATTTAAAATTTTTATATTATCATTATTATTATTATTATTTTATTTTTATTATTTTTATTATTATTAAATTTTTTTATTTTATTTTACTATTATAATAAAAATTATTATTAAATTGGGTTTTTATTGTTTTTTTATTATTATTATTATATTATTATTATTTATTATTATTATTATTATTATTATTATTATTTATTATTATTTTCCTTTTTTATTTGTATTAAATTTCCAAAAAAATAAAATTTAACTGTAAATAATAACAATAATAATAAATAAAATCCTAATTTAAAAATGAAAAGGGCGTTTTTAAAAATTTGTTTTTTAATATTTTTTTGTTATTTTTATCATTATTGTCATTTTTTTTCTAGTAGTATAAATTTTCACAAATATTATTATCCCGTAAAAATTCCCGTAATTACAATTTTTAATTTAAAAAATTATATAAAAAATTATTATAATATCTTTTATTTTTATTATTATTTTATTTCTATTATTTTTGGGTTTTTTGTTATTTAAGTTGCAAAATTATATATTTAAACCCGCTAATTGCAATAAAATGAAATAAATTTCAATAATGTGATAATAATTGCAAAAATGATGATAATGATGATGATAATGATGATAAAGTGATGATAATGATAAATTGTGATAATCATGATAATAATGATATAATAATAGAATTGTCTCCATTTATAATAAAAAAGGTAAAAGAAATAAAAATAAAAAAATTTCAAATATACTTTTAATATATTAAATTAATTTTTTTATTTTTATTATTTTAATTATTAATTTTTATTATTAAAATTAAATTTATTAATATGCAATTAAAAGGATAAAATAATAAAAATTTTGATTAAAAATTATTATTTATATTAATATTATTATTTTAATTTAATTTTTTTTATTATTATTATTTTTATTATTATTATTATTATTATTTATTATTATTATTTATTATTATTATTATTATTTTATTATATTATTATATATTTTTATTATATTATTAAAATATATTATTATTAATAAAAAATAATATTTTATTAAATTTTTATATTAAAAATTTAATTTTTTTTAATTTTTTATTATTTTTATTATTTTATTTTATTATTTTTTACTAGTATTATAATTGAAAAAAATTATAATACAATATACTGTAATTACATATTAATTAAAATAATGATATAATAATTATTATAATTATTATTATGTTAATAGTATTGTTATTTCTATTATATTGTTGTTGTTATTAGTAAGTTGAAAAATTATATATTATAACTGCAATAATAATAATAATGAAATATTTATTAATGATGATAATAATTGAATAATGATATATTATGATGATAATTGTATAATGATAAGTTGAAATATATAAATGATGATAATCATGATAATAATGATGATAATAGAATGTCTCATTATAATAAAAAAGGTAAGAAATAATTCCAAAGTCGAAAAGTGTAAATAGCGAAATATAGCCTTTTGAGAGTAACTCCAAAATGAACGTTTTTTCGATTTCTCTGAAAGGCAATGATAGTTAATGATAATAACCAAATGTATAATAACAATAATGGGAAAACTGCGAATAAAGAATTTTTAAAATTTGATGATTATTATTTATCATATATATTATTAAAATCTATTAATCATTACTAATTATATTATTATTATATAAATTTTATATTATTTTATTATTATTTATTATTATTATTATTATTATTATTAATTATATTATTATTATTATTATTATCATTATTAATCATATTATTATTATTATTATTTATTATATTATTTTGCCAACATATATTATTTTAATATAATAATATAATATTAGTATAATTAATAATGTTAATATCGTTATAATATCGTTATTATATTATTATTGTTATATTATCATTTTATCATTTTTACTAGTAGTATATTGCAAAAAAATTATTATAACATTAAAAAATTCTGTAATTACGATATTTAAATTAAAAAAATGATTAAATAAATTTTATAATATCGTTATTTTATTTTTATTGTTATTTCTATTATTATTGTTTTTGTCATTAGTATTAGTTGCAAATTATATATTATAACTGTCAATAATTGCAATAATAATTATAATAATTGCAATAATGATGATAATAATTGCAATAATGATGCTAATGATGATGTAATGATGTATGATGAGGATAATGAGAATATTGATGATAATCATGATAATATGATGATAATAACAGAATTTCTACATTTAATAAAAAAAGGTGTAAAAGAAAAAAAATACAAAAAATTCCACAAGTCGAAAAAGCGGCAAATCTAGCGAATATAGCCTTTTGAGAGTATAACTCCAAAATGCGTTTGTATGATTTCGTTTCTCTGATGATTTTGCAATTATTAGGTAATATGATAATAATTTATGGGAACTAATAGAAATACCACATCGTATTAATCATGACGTATGAGGTAAAAGTTAGACAGACATTTGAATAACATTTGATATTATTATATTATCATATTATCATTATTATATTATTATTACTATTATTATTTTTTATTATTATTATTATTATTATTATATTATTTTTATTATTATTATTATTATTATTATTTATCATTATTATATTATATTAGTTTATTATTATTATTAATTACTTTTTTATTATTATTATTGCCAAAACTATATTATAACTGTAATAGTACAATAATAATATAATAATAAGTAAAATAATAATTTTAATAGTCGTTATAATATCGTTATTAATGTTATTATTGTTATTATTATCATTTAGCATTTTTACAAGTAGTATAATTGCAAAATTTATTAGTAACAGTATATTATGTAATTTACGATATTAATTAAATAATGATATAAATAATTATTATGATATCGTTATTATTTGTTATTCTTATTGTTATTTTCTATTATTTTTGTTGTTGTTATTAGTATAGTTGCAAATTACATATTTAACTGCAATAATTGCAATCCCAAAACTACCCTATCCTAACCCAAACCTAGCCCTAAACCTAAGCGAAACATAACCCAACCGAACTCAACCCTAACAAACCTAACCAAAGTAACCAAAACGTAACCCAACTACCCAAACCAGAGCCAACCAACCTAAACCCTAACCCCAACCTAACTTAACCAAACCGCAAAACTAACCCAAACCTACCAAACCTAAGCCAAACGTGACCCAACTTAGCCCTAAGCCAACACCAACTAACACAAACCTAACCTAAAAAACTCCTAACCTAACCTAACCCACCTAACCTAAACCTAACCCAAACCTAATCCAAACCTAACACAAACCTAACCTAACCTAACGAACTACCTAAACCTAACTCAACCTACTTAATCCATCTTAAAATCTAACATAACCTACCTAAAGACCGATCCAAATGTATCCAACCAAACCCAAACCCTAACCTAACCCTATCCCAGAAAGTACCCAAACCTACCAAAACCTAACCTAAAAACCTACAACAACGTCACCAAACCTAACCTACACCTATCCAATCATAATCCGAAAAAACCCAAACCACCCAACCTAAACTGAATCTTAACACAAACCTAACCTATACTCTACCCGAACATAACCAAAACCTATCCCAAACTAACCCAAACCTAACGTAAACCTAACCCGAAACCTACCCAAACCTGACCCAAACCTAACCTAAACCTAACTAAACCTACCTACACCCTAACCCAAACTAACCCAACCTAACCCAAACCGAACTAAACTACCCAAACCTAACCCGACCTAACGTACTACCCTAACCTAACCTAACCTAGCCCACCTATCCTAAACCTAACCCAAAGACCTAAACAAACTAACCCAAACCAACCTAAACCTAATTAAAATCAAAACCAGAAACCGACCCAGTAACACTAATCTTACCAAACCTAACCGAAACTAACCCAAACCTAAACCCAAACCTAAGCCAACTAACCCTTAACCTAACCTAGAACCTAAGCCAAACCTTAACAAACGCAAGCCAAACCTAACCTAACCTAAACCTAAACCAAACCCAAGCCAACCCAACCTAACCTAAGCCTAGCCCAATCTAACCCAACCTAAACCCAAACTAACCTAATCCTAACCCAGCAACCTAACCAAACTAACCTAGACCTAACCTAAACCTATCTTAACAAACCTAAGACCTACAGCTAAAACTCTATTCCTAAACCTAACCTACACCTAACCTACACCTATCCTAAACCGGCCACCTAAACCTAACCTAGACCTATCTTAAACATACCTAAACACCTATCCTAAACCAATCCTAAATATATCCTAAACCTCACCTAGCCTACCAGAAACCTAAATAGAAGGGATACTTTGCTGCTTTGGTGGGCAAACGTAACGTACCTATAAATATATATTATATATATTATATATATATATATATTAATATATATATATATATGTGAGTGTTGTGTGTGTGTGTGTGGGTGTGTTTGTTTGAGTTTGTGTGTAATTTGTGGGTGTGTATATATCTACATATATGTATATACGGGCTCGATAGGTATATGTATATATATTTATTACTTTATACACACACCACAAACACACACACACCCACACACACACACCACACACATATATTATATATATATATATATATATATATAAATGTATATTATATATATGTATATATATAAAGTGTATATAGTATCATAGTATATATATATATATATCTATTATATACTCTATATATATATATTAATCTAGATACAGTACATACATATGTAATATATACATCTGCTATAGATATATATATACATAATATTAATATAATATATATCTAATTGATATATATCTATATATATATTCGTAAGTATATATCTTATAGGTTGATATATTGATATATATAGGTAGATAGATAGATAAGATAGATAGATAGATGTAGATGATATAGATTAGATATAGATATAAATACCCACATTACATATCTATTTCTTACTACCACCTATCTGTATCTTTCTATCATACATATGTGTTTTTGAAATGTGTATACTAATATCAACGCACCACACACACACACACATAAAGAGGATACACACACAGACACACCCCACACGACAACACACACACACACACACACCCACCACAAACATATATATATATATATATATAATCTATATATCTATATATATATATATAAGATACTTACAATCTATTATAATTTATATATATATATATATATTACATATCATATATATATCTCATACTATATATCCTATGTATCTATATATCTATATATATTTATATTTATAATAAGATAGTATTTATTACACACACACACACACACCCAAGGCACAAACACACACCACACACTACACCACAAACAGGGCACACACACCCAGCCCACACGCACACACCGCGGCACCCACCAACACACACACACACAATATATATTATACTATATCGGTCTCTTATCCTTACCACATCGTGTCTCTATCGTAGATACTCGGTAATATAAAACTATCTGCGCATATCTAATGAATACTTCGCTGTATATTATGTATCTCTATATATACTATCTTCTATAGTCTATATCTTATTCCATATATATCTATTATCTATATATCCCTTCTCTCTTCTCTATCTCTATATATATACATCCTATCTAAATGATGTTGTGTGTGTGTGTGTGGTCTGTGTTGCGTGTGTGTGTGTGGTTTGTGTGTAATGTAGGTGATTGGTTTATATATAAATATCTATCATATCTCTAATGTGTGTGTGTGGTGTGGTTTGGTTTTGGGTGTGTGTGTGTGGTTGTGTGATGTGTGTGTTGTGGTGTGTGTGTGTTTGTGTGTGTGGTGTGTATGTGTGTTGTGTTTGTGTGTGTGGTGTGTGGGTGTGTTTGTGTGTGTGTGTGTGTGTGTGGTGTGTTGTTTGGTGTGTATGTGTACTGTATATCTATCCTATGTATATATATATATATCTACTATCATCTCTAGCTATATATTTCTTATTATATAGTGATATATCTATATATATCCATTTATTATAATATATACACATCACCTAACATAATAAATATATCTATAATCTATCTATATATATATCTATATATATATAGTACGATGTATGTATACATACATACACCACAAACAACACTACGCATAAACCACCACCCACATCTCTCTCTCAATCTATATCTCTATCTATCTATATATGTATGTATATATTATATATGGATATATGCAATGTATATCTGTATATATGTATATAGTATATGTCATATATAAATACATTTGTATATCATGTATATATATATATATATATATATATAAGTATATAGATATATATGTATATTATAGTAGATATATATATATTTGATATACAGATGAATATGTAGATATATATTTATGTAGTAAATGAATTTGTATTTCCTATATAGGTGATATATATATATATCTATATATCTATATATATATCTATATATATGTATATATCTATCTCTCTAACTATATCTCTCTATATCTATCTATATCATATATATATTTATCTCTATGTATATATATATATACTATATATATATCTCTGTAAGTTTTATATAATTCGTTTTTTATATATACTTATATCCTACATATTCATCTATATATCCATTATATAATATCATATATATCTCTTAATATATATAAGGTATATCTATATCGTATATATGATAGTACATAATAATAACACCACAAACACACCGACATACACACACAAACAAACACACACACAACACACACAACACACAACACAGAACAGGAACACAACCACACCACAACACACCACCAGATATATATACAGACACACACACACACACACTCACACAATCACACACACACCGTATATATATATATATATAATATATATATATATATATATATACATATGTATATATACATAGATACATATATCATATTTGTTTACCTATATATATATATGGTATTTATAATATACATTACATATACATATACTATACATATAGATGGAGTATATAGGTATATATATGTATATATGCTAATATGTGCATATATATGCATATAGTATATAATATGATATATAGGCATATATGTTTATATTTATACATATTGTATAGGTATCTGCATATGTATAGTGTATATGTATATATATAGATAATATATAATAGTATAATAGATATATGATGTGTGGTGTGGTGTGTGGAATGTGTAATGTGTGTGTCTGTGTGTGTACTGTGTGTGTGTGTGTATAGTATTGGGTGTTGTATGTGTATGTGTGTTTTTATTTCTACCCAAACCTAATCCAAAACTACAGCTACCCCAGCTAACCCAAACCTAACCTAAACCTAACGCAAACCTTAATGAACTTAACAAAACCTTACCCAAACCTAACCCAAAGTTAACAACCTAACCTAAACCTAACCCAAAAACCTAATCCAAGCCTACTTATACACCCCCAAAACGCTACCCAACCTAAACCAACGTAAATAAACCTAACCCAAATCTAACCCTACAGCCTCACCCAAATCTAACCTAAATCTAACCATCCTAACCTATACCTAACCCAAACCTAACCAAACCTAACCCAACCTAACTAACCTAACTAAACCTAACCCAACAAAACCCAACCTACCCAAACCTAACCCAAACTAACCTACTACATAACAAAAACATAAACTAAACCTAACCCAAAACCAACCCAACGTAACTTACGTAACCCAAACCACGGAAACCTAACCTAACCCTAACTCCCACCTAACCTAAACGAACCAAAACCTATCCAAACCTAACCTAAACCTAACCGAAACCTAACCCAAACCGAACTAAACCTACCCCGAACCTAACCCAACCAACCCAAACCTAACACAAACATGAACCTAACCCAACCTAACCCAATACCTATCCCAGAGACTTAACTTAAACCTAACCAACCTAACCCAAACCTAAACCTAAAACTAAACTAAAACTACCCAAACCAAGCTAAACTTAAGAAAACCTAACCCAAACCCTAATCCAAACCTAACCTAATCTACCTAAACTACTCAAACTAACCTAAACGAACACCAACCCAACCCAACCTACCTAAACCTAAACCCAAATCTAACCCAAACCTAACCCAAACCCTAACCTACCCCAACCCAACCTAACCAACCTAAACTAACCTATCTAAACGAAACCTAAACCAATCCTAAACGATCGCTAAACCTAACCTAAGACCTTAACGCTACACCTAACCTAAACCTGTTCCTAAACCTACCCTAAAACGATCTTAACATATCCTAAACCTAATCCTAAACCTATGTAAACATCACCTAAACCAAACCTTAAATATTACATAAACCTAAACGTAATGGTATCCTTTGCTTTTTGCAAACATAAACGTAACTAATATATATATATATATATATATATATATATATATAGATATATATATATATGAGTGTGTGTGTGTGTGTGTGTGTGTGTCCTTTTTGTGTGTGGGTTTTGTGTGTGTGTTTGTTGTGTGTGTGTGTGTATCTACATATTGTATAGACAGGCGCGCTATGTATAATGTATATATATGTATATTGGTTTATGATATGATATAATATATATTATATGTTTTATATTATATCTAGATATATATATATATATATAATATTATATATATAGGTATGCATGCTTATATATCTCTAATAGTATATAATCATAGATTATGCTATATATATATATATATTATAACAATAACCCAAGACCTACCTACCTAACCAAAAAACATAACCCAAACATAACCAAACATATCCTACACAACTTACCAAACGTACCTAAACCGTAACCCAACCAAACGGGAACCCTAACCTAAACCTAACCCAAACCTAACCTAACCTAACCCAAACCCTAACACCAACCTAAATACATCTAACCTAACGCCACAACCTAACCCAAACCTAACCCAAACCTAACACAAACCTAACTAAAGCTAACACAACCTAACACAAACCTAACCCACAAACTACCTAACCTAACCAACCTAACAGAAACCTAACCCAACCAAACCCAAACCTAACCCAACCAACTTAAACCTCCCAACCTAACCCAGCTTAATTAACTTACAGAAACACTAATCCAAACATCACCCAAACCTAACCTAAACTACCCAAACCTAACCAAACCTAACTCAATTGACCCAACCCTAACCAAACCGACCCCAACCTAACCCACTGTACCCAAACCTAACCCAAAACCTAACCAAACCCTAACCTACAATCTAAACCACTCCTAACCTAAGCTAACCCAAACTTAACCCAAACCTACCTTAACCCTAACCCAAAACTAACCCAAACTATCCCACCTAACTTAACCCAACCCAAAACCTAACCCAAACCTACCTAAAACTAACTAAACCCTAACTAAACCTAACCCAAACCTAACCCAAACCTAACCCTAAACCTAACCCAAATCTATACCAGAACCTAACCCAAACCCAACCTAAACCTAACCCAAACCTAACCAACCTTTCCTGCATCCTAACCTAAACATATCCTAAACCCTAGTCCTAACCATAACTAAACCTACCTTTACTAGAACATAACATAAACCTAAAGGTATCCTTGCTTTTTACAAACGTAACGTAACCTAATATTTATATATATATATGTGAGTGTGTGGTGGTGTTGTGTGTGTGTTGTGTGTGGGTGTGTGTGTTTGGTGTGTGTGTGTATATATATATATAATAACCCAAATCTAACCCAAACCTAACTACCCAACCCAAATCTAACCGAAACCTAAACCAAACCTAACCTAAATCTATCCTAGACCAAACCTAAACCGAACCTAAACCTAATCCTAACTAACCTAAACCTAACCTACCCTACCCTAAACCTATCCTAAACCTAACTAAGACTATACTCACATATCCTAAACCTATCCTAAAACCTATCTTAAAACATAACCTAAACCAACACTTAATAAAACCTAAAGCCTGAAACCTAAGGTATCCTTGCTTTTTGCAAACGTACGTAACCTACTCTGCCTACATATTATATATATTATATATATATAAATATATATACGTCTTATATATATATATATATTTATATATCTATAGTGAGAGTTGTGTGTGTGTGTGTTTTGTGTGTGTGTGTGAGTTTGTGTGTGTTTGTTTGTGTGTGTGTGTGTGTGTGTTCGACATAAGAGGTATAGACGGGCTCGATATGTATATGTATTATATGTATATACCTTTAGATATAGGGTGTATATATAATAGTAGCTATATACTCTCTATATACATCTATAGTATCTTATCTATATATCTATATAATATCTCGTAATATATTTACATATATATTATGTATGGTTAATAATATATATTATTATAGTATAATATATATATATACATACCCAAAACGCCTAACCTAACCCAGGCGAACCAAACATAACAAAAACCTTACCTACCTAACCCAAACTTAACCTAAACGTAACCGAAACCAACGGCAACTAGCCTAAACCTAACCGAAACCTAACCTAAACTAACCCAAACCTCAACTAAACTAACCCCGAAACCTAACCAATACCAAACCCATAACATAACACAAACCTACCCAAGCCTAACTTAAAAAAACCTAACCCAAACCTAACCTAAACTAACGACAACCTAATCCAACCTAACCCAAACCTAACTTAACCTAACCCAAGACCTAACCTTAACCTAACTCAAATTTAACGCAAACCTAACCCAGACCTCCCCGAACCTAACCAAATCTACCCAAACTAACCCAAACAATAACCCAAACCCTAACCTAACTCTAAACCACATCCTAGACCTAAACCTAAGCCCAACTTAACGAACCTAACTAAACCTACCCAACACCCTAATCACCCCAATCTAACCTAAACCTAACCCAAACTAACCGAAACCTAGACTCAAACCTAAACCAAACTACCTAAAACGTGATTTACTAACCCAAACTATCCCAACCTAACTTAAAGCCTACCCAAACCTAACTCCAAAACCTAACGAAAACTTACTAACTAACCTAAAACCTAACCCAAACGCTAACCTAAACCTACTCACGAACCTAAACCTAAACCTAATCAAAATCTAACCCAAACCGTAACTAATCTAACCTAAACTAACCCAACTAACCTAAACCTAAACCCAAACCTAACCTAAATACCAAACCCAAACCTAACCCAAACCTACCTAAACCTGAGACCTCAAACCCTAACCCAAACTAAACCAACCTAACATAAAACCCTATCCTAAACGCAACCTAAGTACCTAACCTAAACTATCCTAGAGCTCACCTAAACCTAACCTACACCTAACCTGAAACCTACCTAATCCTAACCTAAACATATCTAAACATATCCTAAACCTCTCCTAAGCCTATCCTAAACGAACCTAAACCTAATTTTATATCACATAACCTAAACCTAAAGTATCCTGTGCTTTTTGCAAACGTAACGTAACCTAATATTTATATATATATGTGAGTGTGTGTGTGTGTGTGTGTGTGGTGTGTGTGTTAGTTTTTTTTTTTTGTGGTGTGTGTGTGTGTGTGTGTTTTGTATCTACATATATGTAAATACGTCTCGATATGTATATGTATGATATATGTATAATACTATATACATATGTATATATATATATATAATATATATATTATTATATATATATATTATATATATAATTTGCATATTATATATATATATATATATATTATATATATGTTTTTATTTATTTATTTAATATTCCGGTTGGTGAACTATACGTAGATATATGTGTACACACACACACACACACACATAAACACAGCACACACCCACACACACACACACAACACACACACACACACCACACACAACAGACAAAGGCCGCGGCGGCCGAATGGTTAGAGCGTCGGACTCATCTGTCACTAAGGCGAATCTGATTAAGGGTTCGGTCACCGGCCGCCCTCGTTCTTCCTTGGGCCGGAACTTCACGCTTGTTGCCTACCTATGCCACTGGTGGACCAGCCAGCGTCATATGTGTCAGTGCTGGCCAAGCCCGAAAAGTAGAGAGAATTTTTACCTCAAACGGTAACACCGGCACTCTCCGTGGGAAAGGGGGAAAAGGGGGCCCCCACCCTACCACTCCCCCAAGGCATCACAACATGAAACTACAATTATTCATGCTGTGACCCTGGGGGGTCAACAGAACCTATCGTTAAAACAGTAAAAATTACAGTAAAAAACGATATTAATTAAAATAAAAGATATAAATAATTATTATAAAACGTTATTTTTGTTAGTATTATTTTTATTACATCATTTTGAGCTTTTTTTTAGTAAGTTGAAAAAAATATATTATCTGCAATAATTGCAATATAAAGATAATAATTTCAAAAAATGATAATAAAGATGGGAATGAGATAAAAGATAATAATATGATAACGATAATAATGAAAATAATATATAATAATGATATATAACAGAAATGGTGCCATATATAATAAAAAAAAAAAAGGGAAAAGAAAAAAATCCAAAAAGTCGAAAAAAACGGCAAAAACTGCGTCCCCTTTCCCGAGTCTACCCAAAATGAGTTTTTCCCTTTATTTATATTTTGGCAATTAATTTTGTAATAATGATAATAAATTACCAGAATTTATAATCATGACAATAAGAGATAAAGTGAGAATAAAAAAATTTGGGTAACTTTGATGATTATTAAATTTTATAAAAATTTTCTTTTTATTATCATTATTATTTTTTTCTTATTTATTTATTTTTTTTTTATTATTATTATTACTATTTTTATTACTTTAATTATTAATTATTGCCAAAAATATATCATAAAATGTAATAATAATAATAAAATTTTAAAAATAATAATAAAAACGTTTAATTTGTTTTTTAAAACTTTTTGTTTTTATTTCATTATTTTATTTTTTTTTGTAGTAAAAATTTTAAAAAAAATTATTATAAACCCCTAAAAAATTGTAATAACGCTTTAATTAAAAATTGTAAAACATTAATTTAAAAAACCCTTATTATTTCTTTATTTTGTTTTTTTATTATTATTGTGCTGTTATTAGTATAGTTGTAAAAAAAATTATTTAAAACTGCAAATTGCAATAAAATATAAAAATTTCAATAAGATATAAAATTGCAATAATGTGATAATGATATGGTAAAAATCATGATAATAATGATGATAAAAACAGGAAAATTTTCTCCCTTTATAATAAAAAAAGGTAAAAGAAAAAAAATTCCCCAAAAATCGAAAAGCGGCAAAAACTAACGAAATATGCCTTTTGAGAGTATAACTCCAAATGACAATTTTTTGATTTCTCTGATGATTTTGGCAATTATTGGGTAATAATGAAATATTACCAAAATCGTATTAAACAGCAATAATGTGGTAAAAGTGAGAAAAAAAGAATTTTTTAAAATTTGTGATTATTAATATTACAATATTACATTATTATTATTTTATTACATTATTATTTTTTTATTATTATTTTTTTTTATTTTTATTATTTTATTACTTTAATAAAATAATTATTTTTTTTTTTTATTATTATTATTGTTTTTTTATTATTATTATTATTGCCAAACATATATTAAAATGTTAAAACAAAAATATAATGATGATTTTGGGAATTATTAGGTAATAATGATAATAATTACCAAATCGGATTAATCATGACAAAAATAGGATAAAATGAGAAAAAAGAGAAATTTTATAAATTTGATTATTAATATTATCAATATTATCATTATTATTAATTATTACTAATTATTTTATTATTATTATTATTTATTTTTATTATTATTATTTTCTATAATAATAATTTTAAAAATAATTATTTATTATTATTGTTGTTTTTTTAATTTTTTTTTTAAAATTTTTATTATTATTATTATTATTATTATTATTATTATTATTATTATTATTATTAATTAAATTTTTTTTTATTTTTTTAATTTTTTAAAATTTTTTTACTTTTTTATTTATTTAAAGCCAAAACATTATTATAACTGAATAAATAAAAAATAATAATAAAAATTAAAAATTATAATAATAATTTTTAATGTCGTTAAATAACGTTATTAATATTATTATTTTATTATTATCATTATTATCATTTTTTGAGTATATTCAAAAAAAATTATTTAACAGTTAAAAAATTAATTACGTAAATTAAAAGAAAAAAATTAATAAAAATT
>NW_023658307.1:0-11055 GCF_015228065.2 Penaeus monodon
TTAAATTTCCGAGAATTCGGCGAGAAACCCGGCAATCGCACTATAGCAGTGATCCTATAAAGTATGATCATGGTTTCGAGATAGAAGTTCGTCCACAGACTACTTTTTACTGACGACTTCGTTCTACTACACTGGATTTTCACGCGTTCATATGTTGCTACATGTATGATGTAATATGTGGACATAGTTTGGCCATTTCAAAACTAATAAGCCATGGAGGTGGAACTAAACTAAACCATATCTACCAGGGAAGCATATTTCTTCAGTGAAATTTACAATGAAATTTTAGGTGTATAGATATTAAGTACACCCTGATGCTTTTGTTTTTGAATCCAAAGATTCATGCATCTTAAAATAAAATCTCGATGTTGACTGTTTATGATAATGAATAACGTTATTCATATGTGACGTTTCAATTTCAAGTGTTATATCTAATTAAGTTAAATCTACCTGACAATTATATTTGGTTAATTTGAGCACCATGATTACACATTTGCTTTCAAGTGTGCTAATCCATGTAAGATAAATATCTAGTATATCGATTTTTTGAAAAATGGGGAAATGCTAGGGGCTTGCTCCAACTTAGCCGCGGATCAGCCCGGTATTCCAGTACCTGCGGGATTGGTCCACTCCCTCCAGGGAAAATATCATTCCAATATATTAAGTCAAATTATTAACATAAGATAATACAGTACCTCCAAACCTGATCCATTCCCTCCAAAGGGGATTTGCATCAACTTTTTGGAATTACATTATATTACATTATGTGTCTGTTATTTCTGTCAAAAATTAACAATGTCAAACTGGGTCGCTAGTACATCCGGATTAATCTACTTATAATCAAGATATAAAATAATTAATTTTATGAACTCATTGACACAGGTATATTATCAATAATATTACTATCATATCAAATTAGGGGTCTGTAAATGAAAAATATTTTTCTACTCTGTGACACCTTGACTTCATCTACAGTGTATATCAAGTGAAGATAGAAGCATATTGTAACATTTTTGTACAGAAATGCAAATAAAAGGGCTTGAACCACTCTGCCCACAGAACACCAGAACCATTATCTACAACAGCTTTCAAAGAAAATATATTCTTTCATTGTTCCATTCTCTTTGATGAAGATATGAACTAATTGTAAAGTGTGTATGCATTCTCAATGTTTGATAGTAGCTACTCTCTAAAGAGCTGATATTAAAAAGGCTTCCACAAAAGTGGACACATTTGCTTCCTCGTTGTCGGTGATCGGTGAAGTAATGCAATTCAATCTAGGCAATATGTAAACATATTGTGGCGTAACACCCCCCCCCCCTTTTAAAAACACGCGATATTAAACGGATTTCTGAGAACTGGAGATTTACTCGGGTGGATCGGAGGTATTGCACTACCTCAAGGGTTGATCTACAGTACTGTCTCTGGGAGGATATTAACATGAAATTTATAAAAACCGTTGATACTGCATAATCAATAACGTTAGTATCACCTTAAACTCGGAATGTGTGAAAGACCTTCCCACTCCATGAGACATCTAAGCCTCCACAAAATATTCAAGTGCATAAGATGAAGTAATGCAGTATGGATTTTTATATAGAAGTTGAAATACCCTCCATTACGTAAACTCAAACATACTATTTGCGAATTACTCAGAGAACCAAACCACTAGATCACACGATCCACTAAACACAATTGCCAAGCTTGATATGATATAATTGTTACATCATGTTTAACATTGAACATTTGACAAGTTTACGATTTTATATTCCTTTGCCTGGATTTACAGTCTATTAGTATTCCGTTTTAAGACGAAATTTCTTTTAATGTTCTACTAATCTGTTTACACATTATTATGGTCTACTTCAAGGACGCATGGTATACATAACCGAGATTCGTGTTCGTTGTTAAGCACGATTTCCGATTCATCCAGACTTTCGCGTTACTGCTGCTACCAAGTCACACATTTACATGAAGTATAAGGGGTTACAGAACTAAAGGAGGTAATTAATAACTTCAATAGTAATACAACACTAACATTGGTAGCGAAAATGACATTACTGATAATAATAGCATCAATAGTACACAAAGCACATTTGTATCTAACCGTACTGCTTGTAAATGTAATAGTACCGAAAAAAAAAAAATGATTTCATGGATATTTGTCTTAGACATTTGGAATCATGAAATATTTACGTTAACTATAAGCACAGGTACTCAAATCACTTACAGGTACTCTTTTGGATTTGAAATCCACAAAGCAGAAAACTTACACCTTTATTAATATGATTATTTTTTCCTCCTTGTCAGGAGTTCTCAAAAGTTCTTGAACACTTCATGTGGACTGACGTTCAACCACTCAGCCTGTGTGATCCTCCTCTCAACATCGGTAAACCGAGTCAGAACGGTCATCAAATCTCTCAAGCAAAACACTTGAGAGCTGCTTCCCGCTCAGAGGATTACACTAACAGTCCTCATCGTGGTTGAACATATTCCGAGAATCTCGGCGAGAAACCCCGGCAATCGCACTATAGAAGTGATCCTATAAAGTATGATCATACTTTCACATTCTACATTCATTCACAAACTACATTTTACTGAGCTCTTTCTTCTAATACAACGGCTTTTCACCTTTTGCATGCTGATATATGTATGATGTAATATGTGGACGTACTTTGCCCATTTAAAAAAATTTACATAATCTACACCTATTTGATCAAATGGTTTACACTAAAATATAGAGGGGAACTTAATGCATATACTATACATAGTTTAAAACAACACATACATATCAAATCACGTGGCACAGGGACTAAAAATAAACTTCATATTGTCTATTCCACTGCATCTCCAATGAAATTCAGGCTGCACATTTCTAGGTCCTACAAGATAATCTAATACGGGAATAAAAACGTTCATGTATCTTTAAAACCGTTATTTCCATGGTTGATGATTAAGGGAAAAATATTCCTCCTCATAAGCAATGTTTCAATTTCAATTGTTAAGTTCTGTTATGTTCAAACTACCTGCTTTATATATTTGGTTAACGTAAATATCATAACACATTTACTTTTATGCGTGCTAATCCTTATTAAATAAAATAACAATCGTTTTCCGGGGGAGGCTAAGCTTCGCATATCGGACTTATTATAATAGTGTTTATTTCATGATATCTTTCTTGCCCTTATTCTCTCTACGAATCCTCAGTCTACCTTTGTTGGTCAATTCGCTTACCATACATTCCTAACATGGTTCACTCGTGTTTAAGCTTTTGTAGAGTAAACACCTTACCTTAAGCGCAGAAGCAACAAATACAAAGTAATTGTGCCACAAGAGCTACCCTGGAGCCCGGGGCCTCTCGTCTCACTTGACATTGTTGTTTCTGAGTTTCTTAACGAAAATAAAAGTAAAGTAAAATCCTGTAATTACAGAACTTTTTGTGCTTTGCCAGCACCTTCAGTGTTTTGTTTTTGCAGGTGACACGAGACTACAGTAGGCGTAGTCAGCACCCCACCTCAGACCCGCAGCTCTCTTCTACACCGGGGTAGCCCTTAAGGGCATTGACCCCTGGGTAGGGAGGCCCAGTAGTCTGGGGCGCCCTTTTGGGGCGCATTTTTTTCTCCATTCTAAAATTTTCCTCTATCATGTGACTTCCTGAGCCTACCGGAGTACCCTTGTGGCTCCCGTATTCGCCTGGGGGGTGGGCACCGACTTACCTTTCCTTCGCACTAGGCAAGTTCGGCGGTAAGGGAGTGTCCTCCACATAACTCGATCCTCTCTGTGGTACTGGAGAACGCAACCAGGTTTCCCACTGGGGGTAGAGGACGAAATACTGATTTACTCTCTCTTAGCTATTGCTGTTAGGTTGATACCAAAGTTAAGAGTTTAAATCCCTTCAGGAGAACGATTTAAGCAAAGGGTCGGACCTGGTCCGATGCCCAGGATGGATGATACCCCGGCTACCCTTCTCCTCCTCAAGGAGGAGGGCGACAGACCACTCTAAGACAAACTCGACCCTGAACAACGGAACCCCCACTAACGACAAAACGAAAAGACCACTTTTAAAAATCCCCCCGAGAATGCAAGGTTCGCGAATGTAAAATGCGTGAATGAAAATCAATCGCTTTTGAACGTGAACCCTTTATCATCAAAAAGGTCCCTTGATGGTCAAGTGGACGGCGATTTTGATTTTGTCAAAAAATTGCGAGATGGAAGCCTCCTTGTTAAAGTACAATACAACTCCAGATTAAGGATTTACTTAAGCTGACGCAAATTCATGATCTTCGAGTTAAAGTAACTATTCCTATTGCCAAATACCTGTAAGGGAGTAATCTTTCAAAAGAGTTTTGAGACGATGGAAGAAAGTGAAATTCTTGAGAGCATGAAGGACCAAGACGTAGTGGACGTTCATTGTATGACCAAGAAGGACGGGAATGTGCGAACGAAAACTGGACGGGTTTTTTTTGACCTTGCTTTGAATAAAATTCCAGAATATGTCAATGTCGGTTATGAACGTGTTCAAGTAAGACCTTATATCCAAAAGCCAATGCATTGTAATAGATGCAAAAATTCGGACACACCTCATTAAGATGTATTGATAAAGACTCAAGTAAATTTGTATGCCGTAAATGTGCTGAAGCCCATGACACCATTACATGTACTAGCCAGATTTCCAAATGTGCTAATTGTGGAGGTTCCCATCAGTCAGGATCTGCTGAGTGTAGCATCCTGAAGAAGGAAACCGAGACATTAGCATATATGAGAAAGCATGAAGTTAGTTATTCTGAAGCTAAGAGGAAAGTGGAAAGTTTGACACACAAACCCGATACTTCCTATGCTGAAGCAGTAACTAACACCACCCCTAGTGCAAGTAATGTCAGTCAACAGCTTGCAGCTAAGGATAAAGAAATTGCTGAACTTAAACAGACCGTTAAAGAATTAAATATTAAAGTATATCACTTGACCAAATTGGTTGATCAAATGACTGCATCAACCCAGTCTAAACATCATAAGGAGGATGATACCGAATCACAGTCCGGAGCGCACCTTCCCGTCCGGGCTACTCCTGTGAGGACTTCGTCTGGCTCGCGATCGGTTTCTCGTGAGAGAAGCAGATCGCAATCTGTCAGTCGTCTCCCTCACCAGGAGGTGCAGGACATGGAGGCTTCTGTCTCCAAACTATCCCGAGAGAGGTCCCCGGGAAGCGAGGGAGAGGAGGCGTCTCCCTCCCAAAAAAAGAAGAAAAAAAACTGGTGGACAAGGCACTTCCAAACCCATTAAAACATAATCTTCGCGTCGACCATTATACAATGGAACTGTCGAAGTCTTAGATCTAAAGTAAATGACCTTAAATTATTAGCCTCGTCCTATGCTCCCGATATTATAGTTCTCCAAGAAACGCACTTAACACACCTCGTCTCTAACGAGGTCGTTTCGCTGAGGAACTACCATTTATGTCGGAAGGATCGTGAGGGTAGGGGTGGAGGCGGAGTCGCCATGTACATCCACCAAAGCCTCCCTTTTACAGAAGTGACTATTGATTCTACTTTGGAGTTTGTCGCATGCAAAGTAAAAATTAATGGCACGTATCTGGCTATATGTTCACTTTATTGTCCACCTGATGCAGCGATAGCCTATGATGAGCTCTTTGCTCTTCAGGAACGTCTCCCACAAATAAAGTAATTTTAGCTGATTTTAATGCTCATCATACGTTATGGGGTTCCCTGCGGGTGGATGGTAGAGGTGAGCAAGTAGTTAAGTTGCTTAATGATTTCTGATCTAGTCCTTCTGAATGATGGTAGTCCGACGCGGGTGGACGATAATACCGGAAATTTTGAGCTTTATTGACTTATCACTGGTCTCTTCATCAATAGCAGCCAAGTGCCTGTGGCACACCATTGGGACGACTCGTTGGGAAGCGATCATCTTCCTATTTTGATTAAATATTCATGCGACACAGTGAGAACGCCTTCAGCGCCTAAATTTAACGTAAAACGAGCAGACTGGGTCGCCTTCAACAAGGAGCGTCAAGCTCGAACTTGTTGGAGAAACCATTGATGATAAAGTAAACAATATTCAGAATTCGATTATAGAAGCAGCATTGCTATCCTTTCCTAAAACTTCGACAGATAGCGTTAAGCATAGAGTTCCATGGTGGACACCAGATTGCCGCAGGGCGCTGTGCCGACGCAATAAGGCCTACAGGCTATACAAAATTAACATCACTAATGAGAACAATAGCAATTACAAACAAGCAAGAGCTAGGGCTCGTAGAATAATAAGACAAGCAAAAAGAGACTCCTGGCGGAAAGCTTTGTCTCTACAATCAATAGCAACACAAAAACATCAGAGGTTTGGTCCACTATTAATAAAATTAATAAGAAAAAAACATCTTTCAAAATTAAACATCATAGAAGAGGGTAACCATTTAGACTCGCCTAGAGACATTGCTAATGCACTCGCCAGGCAGTTCTCTCATACAAGCAGCTCAGCTAATTACCATCCCACCTTTCTGACCACCAAGGAAGAGGCTGAGCTGAAACCCAAATTTCACTTTGCCACAGGAGATGACATTGATTACAATAAAGATCTTACAATGGATGAGCTAGTCCGAGCCCTAGAACCCTGTAGAGGAACATCCCCAGGCCCCGATGAGAATCGATATGAGATGATGAAGCATCTTAATCATGATGACATGATTAAGTTGCTAGAAGTGTACAATGAAATTTGGAAAAGTCACACTTTTCCAAACTCATGGCACTTTGCCCACATCATTCCCATATTGAAAGTAGGGGTAATCCCAGACTTGCCATCTCTACCGCCCAATTGCGTTGACAAGTTGTTTATGCAAGGTCATGGAACGAATTGTTAACAGTAGGCTATTGCATTTCTAAATTCCAGTAATTTACTAGTTGACGAGCAGTGCGGGTCCGCAAGGGACGCCAAACTCTCGATCAGCTAGTAAAGCTGGAAAGTCATATTCAAGAGGCCATTGCCAAAAAAGATTTTTGATTTCAGTATTTTTAGATATGAAAAAGCCTACGACATGACATGGCGATATGGCCTACTCAGAAAACTTATGCTTTTGGATTACGTGGAAACTTGCCTTGTTTTATTCAAAATTTCATTTCTGACAGAACGTTTGCTGTCAAATTATTTTTGTCAATATCACTTTTTCGGACATTTTTGTCCAGGCAAACGGGGTCCCACAAGGAAGTGTCTTGTCACCAACATTATTTCTATGTATGATCAATGACATCTTACCAGCTCCTCCTCGGAATCTTAAATACTCACTGTACGCTGATGATTGTGCATTATGGCATTCCAGCAATAATGCAGAATTCTCAGCAAATCGTATTCAATTGGCACTGGATATGATTCATAACTGGGCCCCCAGTGGGGTTTTAAGTTTTCCATTCGAAAGAGTATTGGGGTAATTTTTTCACGTAGGAGAAAGCCGAACATCAGGCTAACTCTAGACAAACCCCCCAATACCTATTCAAAATTCTGCAAAGTTTCTTGGGCTAAATTTTTGATAGTAGACTCAATTGGAAAGACACATTGGTCAGTTAAAGAATAAATGTCAAAAAGCACTGAATTTATAAAGTGCATTTCTGGTAACAAATGGGAGCTGATAGACAGTCTTTGCTAATGGTATATAAAGCCCTGATTAGGTCTAAAATAGATTATGGGTCAATCGTGTATGGTTCGGCATCGAGAACAAGTTTGAAAGGATTGGATGCTGTTCAGAATGCCTGTTTGCGTGTGTGTCTTGGAAACCCTGAAGTGCACTCGGATCGAGCATCTTGAGGTGGAGTCAGGAGTACCTCCCCTCCGACTCAGACACGGCCAGTTAGCCTTGAGCTATGCCGCAAAGGTGGCTCGAGACCCGAGCCACCCTAATGGCAATAGTGGCATTAGGCCCTTTGCCACGAGACTCCACGACCTCGTCGAGAAAGTCGGTATAGATCTCTCTACCATCGATACCCTGGTTCAGTCAAAACATAGCGCCATGAGAAACCCCCAAGTTTTCCATCATGGAAGCCTGGCTTCCATCAGCCAAGGCCATGGGCGCCGGAGGTGGAGGTACGCCAGAGGTTCAGAGAGATCCTTGTTAAAACATCTCCCTTTTTTTCATATATATACCGACGGCTCCAAGAAAGATGAGTGTGTGGTGCGGGTGTTATGGTCGACTGAATGTGAACTAAAGTTCAGGGCTGCCGAATCATACATCGATCTTTCTTGCTGAACTTTTTGCCATTGATAAAGCCATTGATTTTGCACTATCGACGACCCACGGTAGAATAGTAATTTTCTCAGATTCCTTAAGTTCACTTAAAGCCATTAAATCATTAAAAACACCAAAATGAAATTCTGGGTAATATCATTCGTAAGCTACATGGTGCCAATAAATCAATCAAGCTAATATGGGTACCAGGCACTCTGGTATCCATGGCAATGAGCAGGCTGACAAATTAGCCGGGTCAACTGATGATCTGGACCTTAGCATAGTCCGTACAGATCTCTTATAAAAGCAAAAATACATCTCCCGTGGCAAAGTGAGTGGACCAACCTACAAATAGAAACCATCAAACCACAATAGAACTGTGGGACACAGCCCACAGAAAAAACAGAAGGGAGGAGGTGGTGTTGGCGCGCCTGAGAGTTAACGCCACAAGGCTAACCCATCTCACTCCATATTTAGAAAAAAGTTTCCCTCCACAGTGCCCAAATTGCACAAACATCCTCACAATAAACCATATCTTAATAACCTGCCATAAATACAATAACAATAGACAGTCCATAAAAAAATTACTTCAGAATGAAAAACATGCCACTCACAATATCAAACCTTTTAACAAATGATGAAAAAATAATAAATAAAGTAATCACTTTTCTAAGGGAGACAAACTTTATGACCTTATCTAGATTGACAGAATAAATAGGATCCATTGGCTTAATAACCTTGGCCACATGCCGCTGGTTGATAGCCAAGAAATCCAAAAAAAAAAAAAAAAAAAAAAAAAAAAAAAAAAAAAAAAAAAAAAAAAAACATTCCTAACTCTGGTTTCCTTCAAAACGCATAAATCTTCGCCTTTTACTAAAGATTTCCGTGGAGGGGACAACTCAATGAGTCTTACTCAATTTTTTCTATAGCCACTTCGGTGGGTTCAACTCACCTTATACACAATAATATATAATTAACTCTAAAAAATTCTTGTTGTAAGGAGAATGTCTGCATATTTATTCCATTATTCTTTGCTAAGACTACATAGGATTTCACCCTTTCATCCTCGGCTAAAACATTAATTGCTTTACCATTATAAATGTGTGCGTGTGTGTGTGTGCGCGCGACGGCGTGTATGTGTGTTGTGCGTGCAATTGCGTATGCGTATGGTGTGCGTGTGTGTACATACAATAACACGTTAGTGGTCTACCTACTATATATATTTACATTTCTTATCTATTCTGAGATAACTCTCACAATATATATATATTGTGTGTGAATTTATATTTTATCATCAAATATATGATATGATAGCATAATCCACCACGAGTAAATGTTCATCCATAACGTTAAAGCATAGGAAACGAATGACAACTAAAGGGTACTACCCTATGCCCACCCTACTATATAGCGGTTACTGTGTATGGGAAATCGTAATTTATAATTAAACAATCTTGTTATTTTTGTCTTAGAATTTTTTGGATTAAATAAAATCCTTCAGTGAGAAAAACATACGTGCAATTAGGTTAATATGCCAAATTTGCAACTACTGAAGTTAGTGTCATAAAAGTAAACAAACAACATTTAACTCAATATCGCCAGGAAAAATGCTGTGCCCTTTTTCGATTTTTTTTTTATCTACACATAGAGGCTCTGCAAGTGCTTAGCGACAAAGGAGTCTATTAGTAGACCTTGTTGCCTTACCTGATTTCACCTTTGCTTGAATTCGCGTGAAAAGGGTTTTCTTACTGTATTGAATATCGAGAGTGTTAGTTTAATATAGACATTTTTATTACTATTATGTTATTGATTTTAATAAGAGCACTATAAGATAAGATATTTTCGAAAATCAAGGAAAAGTGTAAACACACGAGACAGGTAGTCCTCGCAACTGGCTCATTGGTGACTTGTAACAAGTGTAGCCATCTATGTGTAAAAATAAACACAATAGATAAATAAAGAAAAAATAATAATAATAATAATAATAACAATAATAAAATATAAAATATAATAATAATAATAATAATAATAATAATAACAACAACAATAATAAATAATAAAGTAAACTCACGTGGGTATGGCATGTATCTCCATGCCATGCCCGTGAGTTTTGGGTTAAGTAAATGTAATATTAAAATTTTCCCGAAACATATGACTGGTACCTACACCCATATAAGTCAAATCCTTCACACCTATTTCTTGGTATTGTATACAGTGGGATATTTTCTGATTTGTACAACTCCAAAGGTTCGAATATTCTATAGATAATTTCAGAATACAATCAATAATTATACAATGTTGCATAATAATTTACCAGTATAAATAAGTATCGTCAGGCAAGTTTCCTTCTTATGGGTAGTTTAAATGAAATCACTGGGATATATCAAACTGAAAATATGAAGAGATGCTACACCATTTAAGAATCTTCACCTCAGTAATGTTGTACAGGTGGGTCTACTGAGGAATTACTTCGCATAACCAAGTGCAATAAGGGGGATAGCGCGAACGCAGTCCCCCACTAACAAAAATTGCGCACTCGAGTTAACCACATTTGGGTTAATCGCAGGGGGCAGCGCCACCGGGTGCAATGGTGAGCCTCGCCCTGGGAGAACCGCCTTCGTGATCACGGTATCTCCTGGGAATAGTCTCTAAAACGGACCCATGCTTGCTCAATGAAAACCTAACGCGCTCAACACAACTTTTGCAGTGGCAGAATTTTCATTCAAGAGGGAACTGAAGTACCAATTAACATTTTTGGCTCTAACACAATTACTTTTTTAATCCAAAAGTGGAATTCAATATTTTGTCAATTTTCGGACAATTTCAAT
>NW_023658307.1:11155-28660 GCF_015228065.2 Penaeus monodon
TAATTAAACCGCGTTTAGGTCAGGTCAACCCACGTCACACAAGTAATACTAACAGGTCATCCTCATCCTGTAACTATTTCCGAACCAGGTTAATCCACGTGACCCTTATTGACCAATTATGTGGCACCTTATCCTTATAGTTATAATTATTATAAGAAATTTCGTTGTTATTCGCATTGCAACTATTGACATTATTGCCACTCATTGCTGAATTGCAAAACTGAAATACGTATAAAGTCACATCCGCGTTCCTCAATATTTGGTGTTGTTTCTGCAAAGTAGATATCTATTTCTATCAATATACATATATATACATATAGATACATACATATGTATATATACATATACATATATTATACATATATTTATATACATATATATACAAATATATACATATATATACAAATATATACATATATATACAAATATATACATATATATACAAATATATACATATATACATATATACATATATACATATATACAAATATATACAAATATATACATATATATACAAATATATACATATATATACAAATATATACATATATGTACAAATATATACATATATATGCAAATATATACATATATATACAAATATATACATATATACATATATACATATATACATATATACATATATACATATATATACATATATATACATATATACATACAAATATATACATATATGCATATATACATATATACATATATACATATTAATATAACATATATGTACACATATGTACACATATGTACACATATGTACACATATGAACATATACATATAAATACATTATTACGGTTGCAGTGTTTGACGAGATTTAGTCTTAGTCTAGGGAATGATGTAACTACAAACCCATAATAAAATCAGATGCATAAAGGCTTTACTCCCATACATTATAGTATTTCATATTTTCCAACTTCATTGTTTTTATTTAGCTTATTTAAATTTATAGATTTGGTAGTTCTAGCTTTTAACTTAGTTAATTCACTTATTTTTAGGCAGCGTATTTTATAATAATACTTTCATGGAAATTCATAAGAGTAAGTGATTTTTTATTTTATTTACAATCCATCACCAAACTTAAATATACATAGCATTTACTTTACACCATCACACCAACATAAATGATTATTCTTAATCAATAACCTATTTATATTACATAATACCATCAATAATCTCGTTGTGAACACAAATTTTTTATATTTATCAAATATTGATTCTCTAGTCACAGCTGAGAAGTAGCAAGGTTAGAAGTTGGAGCTGCACAGTTCGATGACTGAACAACTCTATTTTTGCCTTTCTTTCTTTCTTTCTTTGTTGGATTTCTTGGCTATCAACCAGCGGCATGTGGCCAAGGTTATTAAGCCAATGGATCCTATTTATTCTATCAATCTATATAAGGTCATAAGTTTTGTCTCCTTAGAAAAGTGTTTAAATTTTATGTATTATTTTTCATTATTTGAAAATATATTTGTTACTGTAAATTCTTTGTTTTTAACTCTGAAATAGTTTTTAATTGGTTGTCTTTGATTTGAGTATTTTCTGCATACTGTCAGGAGATGATTTATTGTGAGGGTGGTGGTACACTGGAGGCACTGTGGGGGAAAAGTTCTCTCTATATAGGGAGTGAGGTGGGTAATTCGGGTGGCATTGACCCTGAGCCGAGCCAACACCACCTCCCCCCTTTCTCTTTTTCCCTGTGGGATGTGTCCCACAGTTCTATTTTTTCTTTGATTTTATTTGTGAGTTGGAGGCTGGTCCACTCACTTTGCCACAGGAGATGTATTTTTGCTTTTATAAGAGACACAAAACACCTGAGATCTGTACGGACTATGCTAAGGTCCAGATCACCAGTTGACCCGGCTAGTTTGTCAGCCTGCTCATTGCCATGGATACCAGAGTGGCCTGGTACCCATATTAGCTTGATTGATTTATTGGCACCATGTAGCTTACGAATGATATACCCAGTAGTTCATTTTGGTGGTTTCTAATGATTTAATGGCTTTAAGTGAACTAATGAATCTGAAAAATAACTATTCTATCGTGGGTCGTCGATAGTGCAAAGTCAATGGCTTTATCAATGGCAAAAAGTTCAGCAAGAAAGATCGATGTATGATTCGGCAGTCTGAACTTTAGTTCACATTCAGTCGACCATACACCCGCACCCACACACTCATCTGTCTTGGAGCCGTCGGTATATATATGAAAAAAAGGGAGATGTTTAACAAGGACTCTCTGAACCTCTGGCGTACCTCCACTCCGGCGCCATGGCCTTGGCTGATGGAAGCCAGGCTTCCATGATAGAAAAATTGGGGGTTTCCCATGGCGCTATATTTGACTGAACCAGGGTATCGATGGTAGAGAGATCTATACCGACTTTCTCGACGAGGTCGTGGAGTCTCGTGGCAAAGGGCCTAATGCCACTATTGCCATTAGGGTGGCTCGGGTCTCGAGCCACCTTTGCGGCATAGCTCAAGGCTAACTGGCCGCGTCTGAGTCGGAGGGGAGGTACTCCTGACTCCACCTCAAGACGCTCGATCCGAGTGCACTTCAGGGCTCCAAGACACACGCGCAAACAGGCATTCTGCACAGCATCCAAACCTTTCAAACTTGTTCTCGATGCCGAATCATACACGATTGACCCATAATCTACTTAGACCTAATCAGGGCTTTTTTATACCATTAGCAAAGACTGGCTATCAGCTCCCCATTGATTACCAGAAATGCACTTTAATAAATTAAGTGCTTTTTGACATTTATTCTTTAACTGACCAATGTGGTCTTTCCATTGAGTCTACTATCAAAAAGTAGCCCAAGAAACTTTGCAGAATTTTGAATAGGTATTGGGTGGTTGTCTAGAGTTAGCCTGATGTTCGGCTTTCTCCTACGTGAAAAAATTACCCCAATACTCTTTCGAATGGAAAACTTAAAACCCCACTGGAGGCCCCAGTTATGAATCATATCCAGTGCCAATTGGATGCGATTTGCTGAGAATTCTGCATTATTGCTGGAGTGCCATAATGCACAATCATCAGCGTACAGTGAGTATTTAAGATTCCGAGGAGGAGCTGGTAAGATGTCATTGATCATACATAGAAATAATGTTGGTGATAAGACACTTCCTTGTGGGACCCCGTTTGCCTGGACAAAAATGTCCGAAAAAGTGACATTGTCGGAAAATAATTTGACAGCAAAAGTTCTGTCAGAAATGAAATTTTGAGTAGGCCATATCGCCATGTCATGTCGTAGGCTTTTCTATATCTAAAAATACTGAAATCGAAAATCTTTTTGGCAATGGCCTCTTGAATATGACTGTCCAGCTTTACCAGCTGATCGAGAGTTTGGCGTCCCTTGCGGAAGCCGCACTGCTCGTCAACTAGTAAATTACTGGAATTTAAAAAATGCAATAGCCTACTGTTAACAATTCGTTCCATGACCTTGCATAAGCAACTTGTCAACGCAATTGGGCGGTAGGAGATGGCAAGTCTGGGATTACCCCCTCCTTTCAATATGGGAATGATGTGGGCAAATTGCCATGAGTTTGGAAAAGTGTGGCTTTTCCAAATTTCATTGTACACTTCTAGCAACTTAATCATGTCATCATGATTAAGATGCTTCATCATCTCATATCGAATCTCATCGGGGCCTGGGGATGTTCCTCTACAGGCTTCTAGGGCTCGGACAAGCTCATCCATTGTAAGATCTTTATTGTAATCAAAGTCATCTCCTGTGGCAAAGTGAATTGGTTGCAGCTCAGCCTCTTCCTTGGTGGTCAGGAAGGTGGGATGGTAATTAGCTGAGCTGCTTGTATGAGAGAACTGCCTGGCGAGTGCATTAGCAATGTCTCTAGGTGAATTGAAATTAGTGCCCTCGTTGATGATGTTATTGATTTTAGAAGATAATCATCTTCTAAAATCAATAACATCATAACATTATTGATTTTATTGATAGTGGACCAAACCTCTGATATTTTGGTGCTGCTGTTTATTGTAGAGACAAAGCTCCGCCAGGAGTCTCTTTTTGCTTGTCTTATTACTCTACGAGCTCTAGCTCTTGCTAGTTTGTAATTGCAAAAGTTCTCATTAGTGATGTTATTTTTGAAAAGCCTGTAGGCCTTATTGCGTCGGCACAGCGCCCTGCAGCAATCTGGTGTCCACCATGGAACTCTATGCTTAATGCTATCTGTCGAAGTTTTAGGAATGGATAGCAATGCTGCTTCTATAATCGAATTCTGAATATTGTTTACTTTATCATCAATGGTTTCTCCAACAAGTTCGAGCTTGACGCTCCTTGTGAAGGCGACCCAGTCTGCTCTTTTTACGTTAAATTTAGGCGCTGAAGGCGTTCTCACTGTGTCGCATAAATATTTAATCAAAATAGGAAAATGATCGCTTCCCAACGAGTCGTCAATGGTGTGCCACAGGCACTTGGCTGCTATTGATGAAGAGACCAGACTCATTAAGCAACTTCACTACTTGCTCACCCCTACCATCCACCCGCAGGGAACCCCATAACGTATGATGAGCATTAAAATCAGCTAAAATTACTTATTTTGTGGCAGACGTTCCTGCAGAGCAAAGAGCTCATCATAGGCTATCACTGCATCAGGTGGACAATAAAGTGAACATATAGCCAGATACGTGCCATTAATTTTTACTTTGCATGCGACAAACTCCAAAGTAGAATCAATAGTCACTTCTGTAAAAGGGGAGGCTTGGTGGATGTACATGGCGACTCCGCCTCCACCCCTACCTCACGATCCTTCCGACATAAATGGTAGTTCCTCAGCGAAACGACCTCGTCAGAGACGAGGTGTGTTAAGTGCGTTTCTTGGAGAACTATAATATCGGGAGCATAGGACGAGGCTACTAATTTAAGGTCATTTACTTTATATCTAAGACTTCGACATTTCCATTGTATAATGGTCGACGCGAAGATTACGTTTTATGGGGTTTGGAAGTGCCTTGTCCACCAGATTTTTTCTTCTTTTTTGGGGAGGGAGACGCCTCCTCTCCCTCGCTTCTCGGGGACCTCTCTCGGGATTGTTTGGAGACAGAAGCCTCCATGTCCTGCACCTCCTGGCGAGGGAAACGACTGACAGATTGCGATCTGCTTCTCTCACGAGAAGCCGATCGCGAGCCAGACGAAGTCCTCACAGGAGTAGCCCGGACGGGAAGGTGCGCTCCGGACTGTGATTCAGTATCATCCTCCTTATGATGTTTAGACTGGGTTGATGCAGTCATTTGATCAACCAATTTGGTCAAATGATAAACTTTAATATTTAATTCTTTAACCGTTTGTTTAAGTTCAGCAATTTCCTTATCCTTGGCTGCAAGCTGTTGACTGACATTACTTGCACTAGGGGTGATGTTAGTTACTGCTTCAGCATAGGAAGTATTGGGTTTGTGTGTCAAACTTTCCACTTTCCTCTTAGCTTCAGTATAACTAACTTCATGCTTTCTCATATATGCCAATGTCTCAGTCTCCTTCTTCAGGATGCTGCATTCAGCAGATCCTGACTGATGGGGACCTCCACAGTTAGCACATTTGGAAATCTGGCTAGAACATGTGATGGTGTCATGGGCTTCAGCACATTTCCGGCAAACAAATTTACTCGAGTCTTTATCAATACATCTTAATGAGGTGTGTCCGAATTTTTGGCATCTATTACAATGCATTGGCTTTTGGACATAAGGTCTTACTTGCACACGTTCATAACCGACGTTGACATACTCTGGGATTTGTTTAAGGCAAAGGTCAAAAAACACAGTCCAGTTTTCGTTCGCATATTCCCGTCCTTCTTGGTCATACAATGAACGTCCACTGCGTCTTGGTCCTTCATGCTCTCAAGAATTTCACTTTCTTCCATCGTCCTCAAATCCCTGTGAAAGATTACTCCCTTACAGGTATTTGGGCCAATGGGAATAGTTACTTTAACTCGAAGATCATGAATTTGCGTCAGCTTAAGTAAATCCTTAATCTGGGAGTTGTATTGTACTTTAACAAGGAGGCTTCCATCTCGCAATTTTTTGACAAAATCAAAATCGCCGTCCACTTGACCATCAAGGACATTTTTGATGATAAAGGGGTTCACGTTCAAAAGCGACTGATTTTCATTCACGCATTTTACATTCGCAAACCTTGCATTCTCGGTGGGGATTTTGAAAAGTGGTCTTCTAGGTTTGTCATTAGTAAGGGTTCCATTGATCAGTGTCGAATTTGTCTTAGGACGGTCATGAGTCGCCCCTCCTCCTTGAGGAGGAGAAGGGGTAGCCGGGGTATCATTCATCCCACCCCCCAAGCGAATACGGGAGTTCACGAGGAACTCCGGTAGGCTCAGGAAAGTCACATTAAGAGGAAATATTTAGACAAAGAAAAAGTGCGCCCAAAGGACGCCCCAGACTACTGGGCCTCCCTACCCAGGGGTCGAAGCCCAAAGGGCTACCCTGGTATAGAAGAGAGCTGCGGGTCTGAGGTGGGGTGCTGACTACGCCTACTGTAGCCTCGTGTCACCTGCAAAACAAAGCACTGAAGGTGCTGGCAAAGCACAATAAATGATCTGTAATTTACAGGATTTTACTTTACTTGAGTTACTTTATAACTCAGAAACAACAATGCCTAGCGAGGCGAGAGGCCCCGGGCTCCAGGGTAGCTCTTGTGGCACAAGACTTTTTATTTGTTGCTTCTGCGTTTTTACAAGGTGTTCGCTCATCAAAGATTCGACCACGAGTGAGTGTATTTTTGCCGGCTTACTTGCCTCTCTTATATAGGCCTACTTGGCGGTCTGCAGGGCAACGTCTTGAGAGATGGCGCGAAAGAAGTCAATACCGCTTGTTCTTCAACTAGGTCGTTTAGGGGTCAAGACGTTCGTTATCCAATTGAAGATTTCGCGACGATAATATCAGAATTTGCAGACGGATCGGCGGAATTTGTAGCAACATATACACATATATACATATTTATACACATATATGCATATATATATACATGTATAAATTATTACATATACACATATATACATATATATATACATATATACATAATATACAAATATACATTTATATACATTACACATATATACATATATATACACATATACATATATATAACATATACAACATATATAGAGACATATATATACATATACACATATACATATACACATATATGAATATATATACACATGTACATATATATACATATACACATATATACATATACATATATATACATATACACATATATACATATACACATATACATATATATATACATATATACACATATATACATATACACATATATAGATATATATACATACACACATATATAAATATATATACATATACACATATATACATGTATGTATATGTGTATCTGATATATGTATATGTGTATCTGATATATGTATATGTGTATATGATATATGTATATGTATATATAATAAGTATTACAATTAAGTATTATGCTGTGACCACGGCGGCTCAAACATGAACCTACCGTAAAAAAGAAGAAGAAAAAAATATATAGGTCTTGGTGGCGGCATCGGCATCGTCTCTGACTTGCACGTTGCAGGACCAGGATCGAGACAAGAGGAAACCTTCTTTTGAGGGCCGCGGTGGCCGAATGGTTAGAGCGTCGGACTCCAGACTGTCACGGGCGGCAATCTGAGTTCGAGGGTGCGAGTCACCCGGGCCCGGGGCGTTTTTCCCTTGGCAAGGAACTTCACCTCGATTGCCTACCTAGCTACGGGTGGCCAAGCCAGCCCAAGTCAGTTTCTGGTCCAAGCCCGAATAAAATAGAGAGAATGATTACCTAAAAAGGTACCACCGGCACTCTCCGTGGAAAGGAACTGGGGACCCTACCACGTACTCACTCCAGGAGCATCACAACATGAAAACTACAATTAAGTATCATGCTGTGACCACGGCGGCTCAGACAAGAACCTACCGTTAAAAGAAGAAGATATATAATATATATAAATATATATATATATATATTATATATAAAATATATATATGCATGCATGTATATGTGTATCTGATATATGTATATGTATATATAATATATGTATTTTATATTATAATATGCATGTATGATATGTGTATCTGATATTGTATATGTATTTTAATATATGTATATACATATATATATATTATATATATAATATAATATATATATTTTATATATATATGATTTATATGAATATATATATATATATATATATATATATATATATATATATATATATATATATATATATATATGCATGTATGTATATGTGTATGTGATATTAGTATGTATATATAATATTGTATATGTATATATATATATATGATATATGTATATATAATATATATATATATATATATATATACTATATATAATATGTATATGATATATGTAAAATATGTATATGATATATATATATATATATATATATATATATTATATATATATAATATATATATGTATATATATATATATATATATATATATATAATATATATGTACATTATATATGTGTGTGTGTGTGTGTGTGTGTATGATATATGTAGATATATATATATATATATATATATTATATATATATGTATATGATTAATATATATATATACTATATAATATATATATATATATATATGTATATGATATATAATATGTGTATATGTATATATGAATACCTTTAAGGGGCATCTTATCTGGCCCCTTAAAGAGGGTGAGGAAAAACCCTAGATATGAAAAGACACTTTTATTCAATATAATGACGGCAGCATCACAGTAAAAGGCTATCTTGTCTTCATATACATCCATTGGTATAATCAGTAAGGACGACCCAGGTATCTTAGGCCCCTTCTCACGATCAATGTCTTGTCGTAGATTCGAAGACTGAGACACCGACTTTTGGCAGGTTCTCCCACCAGGTGTTGGTCTCGAAGAGGTAAAGTAAGGCACAGGGGCGTTCTCATCCTTCCTCCCTCATACTGGAATGAACTACGGCAGGTGAATGCTTTAAGGATCGACAGCGTTGGTAATCAACTGTGGGACATGATGATTCTGGTCTGTCTCAGCGAGTGAGCAAGATAGGTGTGCTCCACTTTTTATACTTACTCAGCCAATAAAATTAATCCCCGTTAGGTCAGGTCAACCACGTCACACAAGTAATACCTAAACAGGTCAGTCCTCATCTGTAACTATTGCCGAACCAGGTCAATCCACGTGACCTTATTGACCAATTAGTGGCACCTTATCCTATAGTTAAATTATATAAGAATTCGTTGTTATTCGCATTGCAACTATTGACATTTGCACTCATGCGAATTGCAAAACTGAAATATGTATAAAGTCACATCCGCGTTCCTCAATATTTGGTGTTTTTTCTGCACAAGTAGATATCTATTCTATCAATATACATATATAACATAGAGATACAACATATATATATACATATACATATAGATACATAATATACAAATATATAATATATATGCAAATATATACATATATATACAAAATATACATATATATACAAATATATACATATAAATACAAATATATAAATATATATACAAATATATACATATATACAGATATACAGATATACATATACATATATACAATATACTATATACATATATACATAATAATATATACATATATACATAATAACATATATAATATAACATATATACATATATACATATATACATATATACATATATACATATATACATATATGTATAGTCTGTATTGTTCGTATATGTCCAATTGTGTGGCATGTTATATAACATATATATGTATATATACATGCACAAGAGGTCCCGCTTACCGGGGACTCTCTCGGATTGTTGGAGACAGAAAGCCTCCATGTCCTGCACTCTGGCGAGGGAAACGACTGACAGATTGCGATCTGCTTCTCTCACGAGAAGCCGATCGCGAGCCAGACGAAGTCCTCACAGGAGTAGCCCGGACGGAAAGGTGCGCTCCGGACTGTGATTCAGTATCATCTCTTATGATGTTTAGATGGGTTGATGCAGTCATTTGATCAACCAATTTGGTCAAATGATAAACTTTAATATTTAATTCTTTAAGTTTGTTTAAGTCAGCAATTTCCTTATCCTTGGCTGCAAGCTGTTGACTGACATACTTGCATAGGGGTGATGTTAGTTACTGCTTCAGCATAGGGAAATATCGGGTTTGTGTGTCAAACTTTCCACTTCCTCTTAGCTTTAGTATAACTAACTCATGCTTTCTCAATTGCCAATGTCCAGTCTCCTCTTCAGGATGCTGCATCAGCAGATCCTGACTGATGGGGACCTCACAGTAGCACATTTGGAAATCTGGCTAGTACATGTGATGGTGTCATGGGCTTCAGCACATTCCGGCAAAAAATTTACTCGAGTCTTATCAATACATCTTAATGAGGTGTGTCCGAATTTTTGGCATCTATTACAATGCATTGGCTTTTGGACATAAGGTTTTTACTTGCACACGTTCATAACCGACGTTGACATACTCTGGGATTTTGTTTAAGGCAAAGGTCAAAAACACAGTCCAGTTTTCGTTCGCATATTCCCGTCCTTCTTGGTCATACAATGAACGTCCACTGCGTCTTGTCCTTCATGCTCTCAAGAATTTCACTTTCTTCCATCGTCCTCAAATCCCTGTGAAGATTATCCCTTACAGGTATTTGGGCCAATGGGAATAGTTACTTTAACTCGAAGATCATGAATTTGCGTCAGCTTAAGTAAATCCTTAATCTGGGAGTTGTATTGTACTTTAACAAGGAGGCTTCCATCTCGCAATTTTTTGACAAAATCAAAATCGCCGTCCACTTGACCATCAAGGACCTTTTTGATGATAAAGGGGTTCACGTTCAAAAGCGACTGATTTTCATTCACGCATTTTACATTCGCGAACCTTGCATTCTCGGTGGGGATTTTGAAAAGTGGTCTTCTAGGTTTGTCATTAGTAAGGGTTCCATTGATCAGTGTCGAATTTGTCTTAGGACGGTCATGAGTCGCCCCTCCTCCTTGAGGAGGAGAAGGGGTAGCCGGGGTATCATTCATCCTGGGTATCGGACCAGGTCCGACCCCTTGTCTCAAAATTTTGTCCTGAAGGGATCAAAGGCTCTTAACTTTTGGTATCAACCTAACAGCAATAGCTAAGAGAGTAAATCAGTTTATTCGTCCTCTACCCCCCAGTGGAAGCCTGGTTGCGTTCTCCAGTACCACAGCGAGGGATTGAGTTATGTGTGGGACACTTCCCTACCGCCGAACTTGCCTAGGCGAAGGACGGTAAGTAGATGCCCACCCCCCAAGCGAATACGGGAGTTCACGAGGAACTCCGGTAGGCTCAGGAAAGTCACATTAAGAGGAAATATTTAGACAAAGAAAAAGTGCGCCCAAAGGACGCCCCAGACTACTGGGCCTCCCTACCCAGGGGTCGAAGCCCAAAGGGCTACCCTGGTATAGAAGAGAGCTGCGGGTCTGAGGTGGGGTGCTGACTACGCCTACTGTAGCCTCGTGTCACCTGCAAAACAAAGCACTGAAGGTGCTGGCAAAGCACAATAAATGATCTGTAATTTACAGGATTTTACTTTACTTGAGTTACTTTATAACTCAGAAACAACAATGCCTAGCGAGACGAGAGGCCCCGGGCTCCAGGGTAGCTCTTGTGGCACAAGACTTTTTATTTGTTGCTTCTGCGTTTTTACAAGGTGTTCGCTCATCAAAGATTCGACCACGAGTGAGTGTATTTTTGCCGGCTTACTTGCCTCTCTTATATAGGCTTACTTGGCGGTTCTGCAGGGCAACGTCTTGAGAGATGGCGCGAAAGAAGTCAATACCGCTTGTTCTTCAACTAGGTCGTTTAGGGGTCAAGACGTTCGTTATCCAATTGAAGATTTCGCGACGATAATATCAGAATTTGCAGACGGATCGGCGGAATTTGTAGCAACAATACACATATAACATATTAACACATATATACATAAATTATACATGTATACATATAATAAATATACACATATATACTATATAACAAACACATAATACATATATAACATTTACACATATATAGATATAACACAATACATATAATACAAAACACATATATAGAGACATTTATATGCAATAAAACATAATACATATATACACACAAACATATAAAACATATCACATATATACATATTACACACATATACATATTATACACATATATGCATATATAGCACATATACATATATACATATACACATATATACATATATTTCACATATACATATATTACATATACACATTATATCATATATATACACATAGACATATACATATACATATACACATATATACACACATATATTTGAATATACACATATATATTCATATAACCATATAACAATACACATATACACATATACATACATATTACATATATATGCATATAACATATATATACATAACAACATAAATACATATATAACATATAAAATACATGTACACAATATACATATATATACATACACACATATATAAATTAAAATACATAACACATATATACATATCTGATATATGTATATGTATATATAATTAGGTATATATATTATTTTATATATATATATATTTTTATATATATATATATATGCATGTATGTATATGTGTATCTGATATATGTATATGTGTATATGATATATGTATATGTATATATAATAAGTATTACAATTAAGTATTATGCTGTGACCACGGCGGCTCAAACATGAACCTACCGTAAAAAATAATAAGAAACAAAATATATAGGTCCCCCCCTTGGTTTGGCGGCCAAATCGCCCCCCAAAAATCCGTTCCACCCCCCCTCTGACTTCACGTTGTGCAAGGACCACCAGGAATCGAGACCCCAAAAGGGAAACCGTTCTTTTTGAGGCCGCCCCGGTGGGGCCGAATGGGTTTTAAGAGCCGTCGGACCCCCCTCCATAAACTGCCCCCCCACGAACGGCAAATCCTGAGGTTCCGAGGGTTTTTCGAAGTTCCACCCCCCCCCCCCCAGCCCCGGCGCCCGTTGGTTTTCCCTTGGGGGCAAAGGAAAAACCTTTCACCTCGATTTGCCTACCTAGCCCTTTACTGGGTGGGGGGCCAGTGGCCAGCCACAAGGTCCAGTGGGGCCCTTGGTTCCCCAAATGCCCCCGAAATAAAAAATGAGAGAAATGATTAAACCTAAAAATAGGTTAACCCACCGGCCCAACTCTCCGTGAAAAGGGAAACCTGGGGGGGCCCTAAAACAACGTAAAACTCACTCCAGAGGCCATCCCACAAACATGAAACCCCCTCCAAATTAAGTAAAAATCTGCTGTGACCCCAATCGCCCTCAGACAGAACCTACCCGGTTAAAAGAGAAGAATGTATATAATTATATTGTAATAATATTATATAATATTATATAATAAATAAATATTAATATAATATATATATATGCCAATGTATGTTTAATATGTGTAATCATGATATTAGGTAAATAATGTTTAAATAAAAATAAATAAATTAATATATTTATTAATTATTCATGTAATGTTTATTATTGTTTGTATCTGATATATGTAAAAAAATGGTATATAAAATTTAATAATTATATTATTATTTTAATTATGCCCCAATGTTATGTATATGTGTAAAAAAAAAAAAAAAATCACTGATATATTGTAAACAATAAGTTAATTATTATATATTGTATATATTATATAATAAAATATATTATAATAAATAATATAATATGCAATGTATGTATAAATGTGGGGTTAAACAATCTGATTCTATGTTAATATGTTTATATTATACTATACCTGTAATAATCTTATCCTGGTCTACTCATAATACATTATCATACTATAATCTATATATAATAATGCCCATGTAATTGTTTTATATGTGGTAATTGTTGGATTATATGGTTATATGTTATAATTATATGTATAGAAATATAGCCCATGTATGTAAGATGGGGTGGTATGTGGATATATGTATATAGAATACCATAATAAATATAAAATAATTACTGTATATAAAATTATTCAACTGTTAAAAAATGTCAAAATAGTGTATATGATATAATAATTTTATGTTTTATATAATATATATATAATTTATTAGATTATATTAATATTAATCTATTCATATCTTACTATGTATATACAGCTGTCAAGTCTATTTTGTTTTCAAAAATGGGTTTGATCTTTAGTCTATGTACATATTATATTGATTATGGACAACAACCATATTTTCCTAACCCAAATATAAATTAATGTAAATATATATGCCCCCCATGTTAATGTTTTTGTGTTATGTGATTTTAGTATTAATGTTATCATATGATGACCATTTAATGTAATAAATTGCCCAATAATATACATTAATATGTTAATATATATTGGCATGTTTAATGTTTTTTTTTTTTTTTGTGTAAATGTTGATTTTTCTTGTAGTTTAAATTAACGTAAATATTAATATGTAATTATGGTAATATATTAAAAATTTGAATTATATTTTGGTTCTAGATATATGGTTATATATATATATATAAATAGATATATATATAATTTAATATATATTATTATATATATAATCTTTTTAATAATATGTAATTGTTTTTGTGTATGGTGCATAGTTTAAGTATACGGTCAAATATATAAATATTGTAAATATTATTATTATGATATACGTAAAAATAAATATGAAAATATGGTATATATATATAATTTTTTATAATATTAAACTAATATATATATAAAAATATATAAAATATATGCAAAATTATTATGTATAAATAGTTATGGATTATATATACATATAATCATTATAACATATATTTTAATTATATAAATTATTAATAAATATAATATAAATATATATCCCCAATTAATACATAATTTTTTTTATACAAGATGTTTTAATTAATATCATAAAAATAATAATAATAATAATATATATATAATATATATTAAAATACATATTTTTATATAAATATAATTAATTAAATAATAAAATCTTATAGAAGGTATATATATATAAATATATTATGTAAATATATATTGTTAAAATATATGTATTATATCAATGTTATAATATGTTTAAATTTAATATATATATTATATAATATTATATATAATATTAATATAATTTAGTAAATTATTAATTTAATAATAATGAATTAATTATTTATAAATGATATAGGTATAATATATCTTGTAAATAAATATGGTTTAAATATGATTTATAATTATAATTATTATATATATATGTTACTATACTACATTATAATAGTGTTTAATATGTGAATTGATATTTTATATAATCTCAATGTTTAAAGTATTGTTATATGAAAATTTATATTATAGATACTAATACTATTCATAATTATAATATATATTTATATAAATATAATGTTTTATAAATACTAATATGGATTCTAATATATCCTGTAATAAATATTGGTAAAACTGAAAATTTATATTAACAAATATAATTAAATAATAATATTAATATCTTAATAAGATTTATGTTTTTTTTTTATATATATTTAATATTATATATATCTTGTGTGTGTGGTTGGGGTGTGTGTTGTGGGGGGGGGGGGGTTGGGTGGGGGTTGGTGTGTGGGGTTGTGAAATATATGTTATATAATATAACTAGTATAATATACTTTATAGTTAATTATATATATATTATATAATATATAAATTTATTCTAAATTATTTTATATGATTTTTTTATAATATATATATGATAAATTATAAAATATTAATATATATGTAAATATGATTTTTTTTTATATAATATATATATATAGTATTATTGATAATATATTAATCTATATTTATATAATATATAGATTATAATATTTCACATGATTTTTAATTAATATAAATTATTATATTATATATCTATAATTAATAAATGAAAAAATTTTTATAATAAATTATATGTAATATGTATATTATGATATAACCTTTTTTAAGGCTCCCCTTTAATCTGGGCCCCTTAAGAGGGGTGGAGGAAAAACCCTAGATTATGAAAAAAAAAAAACACTTTTTTTTAATTCAAATTTAATGGGACGGCAGCAAAAATCAACAGTAACAGGCCCTATCTTGGTTTCACCTTTCCATCATAAAACCAATCCCATTGGTAATTAAATCCATTAAAAAAGGAACGACCCCCAGGTTAAAATCTTAAGGCCCCCTTTCCCCACTCACATTCAAAAATTTGTCCCTTTGTTCCCCCGTGAGATTTTTGCGAATACTGAGACACCGAACTTTTTCTGGCAGTTTTTTTTTTTCCCCCCCTTCCCACCAGGTTTGTGGTCCCTCAGAAGAAGGTTAAAAGTTAGGGCCCCCCCCCACGGGCGCCTCCCTCATCCTTCCCCCCCCTCCAGACTGGAATGAAAAACTTAACGGCCAAGGTGGGGAATGGCTTTTTAAGGGATTCGACCAGCCGTTTTTTTTTGGTATTCACTGGTTGGGACCCCATGAAAAAAAATGACATTTCGCCCTGGTCCCCCCCCTGTCCCCCCCCCCTCGGCCGGTTGGGGAAGGCCAAAAAATTGTTGCTTTCCACTTTTTTTTTTTATACTTTAACTCAGCCCCACATAAAATTACATACCCCCGCCCGTTTTTTGAGGTCCAGGTGTCAACCCAACCGTCCCCCACAAGTAATACCTAAACAGGTCCCAGTCTCCCAAATCCCTGTTAAAAAAAACTTAGTGCCGAAACCAGGTCCCCAATTCCCCACGTGGAAACCATTTTAATGACCAAATTATGTTTGGGCAAACTTCTCCCCTTTAAATAGTTTCTAATTATTAAAAATTTTTTGTCGGTTTTTTTTGGTTTATTCGCAATTGACAAACTAATTGACATTTCTTTGGCCCACTCATTTTGGCCCTGGAATTGCCCACAAAAATAATAACCCAAATATTATTAAACCAATATATGACAAAATATATACATTATATATACAATACCATACCTTATATGATTACCAAATTATAATCACATTATATATACAATACAATACATATAATTAATTACAAATAAAATAATACATAATTAATATACAACTAACATACATAAAATATTAACAAATACATACTATTATAATATACAAATAGTTATACATTTATATATACATAATATATACTATATGCAATTATACTAAATACATATATACATATATATCAATATACATATATATAACAAATATATACAATATATATACAATATATACATCATATACAAATATATACATATATATACAAATATATACATATATATACAATATTCATATATACATATATATACAAATATATAATATACAAAAATATATCATATATACAAATATATCATATATACAAATATATCATATATACAAATATTCATATATACAAATATATACAGATCAAATATACTATACAAATATATACATATATATACAAATATATACATATACAAATAT
>NW_023658307.1:28760-87070 GCF_015228065.2 Penaeus monodon
GACCGTCAGGGGTATATTTGAAGCAAATAGCCTTTTACTGTATGTGCGCATTATATTTGAATAAAAGGTTTTCATATCTAGGGTTTTCCTCACCCTCTTAAGGGGCCAGAAAAGATGCCCTTAAAGGTATCATATATACATATACATATATTATTATCATATACATATACAATATATATTATATATATATATATAATCATTATAATATATATATAATAATATATATATAATATATACATATTATATATATATATATATAAATCATATAACATATAATATATATCATATACATATATAAAATATATCATATATATATATTTCTATATTATTTTTAATATAATATTTATACAGATATATATCATATATCAAAATACATATTATATTATACATATATAATATATATATATACATATTTATACATATATCAATATATATATATATATATATATATATATATATATATATATATATAAATATTATATATAATATATCATATATATATACATATACATATTATATATACATATACTAATATCACATACACAAACATACATGCATATATATACATATATTATATGTGTATATACATATGTCATATCAATATTATATATACATATACTAATATACATACATATATCAGATACACATATACATACATGCAATATATATATATAATATATATATATATATATTATAATATATATTATAATATACAATATATACATATTCAGATACACATATACATACATGCATATATATATATATATATATATTATATATACATATATATATAGATACACATATATTATATATCTTCTTCTTTTAACGTAGTTTTGTTGAGGCCGTGGTCACAGCATGATACTTAATTGTAGTTTTCATGTTGTTGATGCTACTGGAGGTGGTACGTGTAGGGTCCCCAGTCGCTTCCACGGAGAGTGCCGGGTACTTTTTAGGTAATCATTCTCCTATTTTGATTGGGCTTTGGACAGCACTGATGGCTGCTGGCCACCCAGTAGCTTAGGAGAGGCAATCGGAGGTGACGTTCCTTGACCAAGGGAACACGCGCGGCTGGTGACTCGAACCCATCGAACTCAGATTGCCGTCGTGACAGTCTTGAGTCACGACGCCTACATTCGGCCACCGCGCCCTCAAAAAGAAGGTTCCCTTTTGCTACAGTCTGGGTTCCTGCAACGTGCAAGTCCGAGACGATGCCCGATGCCGCACCAAGACATATATATTTTTTTCTTCTTATTTTTACGGTAGTCATGTTGAGACGCCGTGGTCACAGATAATACTTTAATTGTAATACTTATTATTATTACAGGTATACATATATTTACCTTCTTATCAATACACATATACATATGATACAATATACATACTTATATATTACATATATATATATATAGATATCACTATATATATATATTAATATACCATAGTATATACATAACATATATCAGATATGATATATGTGTATATGTATATATATTATATGTGGTATGTATATATATGTATATATGTGCTACATGTATATATGTATATAATGATTCTGTGATATGTATATATTGTATATATGTATGTATGTACGTGTATATATATGTATATATGTGTATATATATGTATGTACGTGTATATATATGTATATATGTGTATATGTATATGTATATGTATATGTGATATATATATGTATATATGTGTATATGTTATATGTATATGTGATATTGCATATATGTGTATATATAGTATGTGTGGATATATGTATATATGTGTATATGTATATATATGTATATGTGTATATATATGTATATATGTGTATATGTATATATATGTATATGTGTGTATATATATGTATATATATATATATGTATATATATATGTATATATGTGTATATGTATATATATGTATACATGTATATATATATGTATATATGTGTATAAATATGTATATATGTGTATATGTTGCTACAAATTCCGCCGATCCGTCTGCAAATTCTGATATTATCGTCGCGAAATCTTCAATTGGATAACGAACGTCTTGACCCCTAAACGACCTAGTTGAAGAACAAGCGGTATTGACTTCTTTCGCGCCATCTCTCAAGACGTTGCCCTGCAGAACCGCCAAGTAAGCCTATATAAGAGAGGCAAGTAAGCCGGCAAAAATACACTCACTCGTGGTCGAATCTTGATGAGCGAACACCTTGTAAAAACGCAGAAGCAACAAATAAAAAGTCTTGTGCCACAAGAGCTACCCTGAGCCCGGGCCTCTCGTCTCGCTAGGCATTGTTGTTTCTGAGTTATAAAGTAACTCAAGTAAAGTAAAATCCTGTAAATTACAGATCATTTATTGTGCTTTGCCAGCACCTTCAGTGCTTTGTTTTGCAGGTGACACGAGGCTACAGTAGGCGTAGTCAGCACCCCACCTCAGACCCGCAGCTCTCTTCTATACCAGGGTAGCCCTTTGGGCTTCGACCCTGGGTTAGGGAGGCCCAGTAGTCTGGGGCGTCCTTTGGGCGCACTTTTTCTTTGTCTAAATATTTCCTCTTAATGTGACTTTCTGAGCCTACCGGAGTTCCTCGTGAACTCCCGTATTCGCTTGGGGGGTGGGCATCTACTTACCGTCCTTCGCCTAGGCAAGTTTCGGGGGGTAGGGAAGTGTCCCACACATAACTCAATCCCTCGCTGTGGTACTGGAGAACGCAACCAGGCTTCCACTGGGGGGTAGAGGACGAATAAACTGATTTACTCTCTTAGCTATTGCTGTTAGGTTGATACCAAAAGTTAAGAGCCTTTGATCCCTTCAGGACAAAATTTTGAGACAAGGGGTCGGACCTGGTCCGATACCCAGGATGAATGATACCCCGGCTACCCCTTCTCCTCCTCAAGGAGGAGGGGCGACTCATGACCGTCCTAAGACAAATTCGACACTGATCAATGGAACCCTTACTAATGACACACCTAGAAGACCACTTTTCAAAATCCCCACCGAGAATGCAAGGTTCGCGAATGTAAAATGCGTGAATGAAAATCAGTCGCTTTTGAACGTGAACCCCTTTATCATCAAAAAGGTCCTTGATGGTCAAGTGGACGGCGATTTTGATTTTGTCAAAAAATTGCGAGATGGAAGCCTCCTTGTTAAAGGTACAATACAACTCCCAGATTAAGGATTTACTTAAGCTGACGCAAATTCATGATCTTCGAGTTAAAGTAACTATTCCCATTGGCCCAAATACCTGTAAGGGAGTAATCTTTCACAGGGATTTGAGGACGATGGAAGAAAGTGAAATTCTTGAGAGCATGAAGGACCAAGACGCAGTGGACGTTCATTGTATGACCAAGAAGGACGGGAATATGCGAACGAAAACTGGACTGTGTTTTTTGACCTTTGCCTTAAACAAAATCCCAGAGTATGTCAACGTCGGTTATGAACGTGTGCAAGTAAGACCTTATGTCCAAAAGCCAATGCATTGTAATAGATGCCAAAAATTCGGACACACCTCATTAAGATGTATTGATAAAGACTCGAGTAAATTTGTTTGCCGGAAATGTGCTGAAGCCCATGACACCATCACATGTACTAGCCAGATTTCCAAATGTGCTAACTGTGGAGGTCCCCATCAGTCAGGATCTGCTGAATGCAGCATCCTGAAGAAGGAGACTGAGACATTGGCATATATGAGAAAGCATGAAGTTAGTTATACTGAAGCTAAGAGGAAAGTGGAAAGTTTGACACACAAACCCGATACTTCCTATGCTGAAGCAGTAACTAACATCACCCCTAGTGCAAGTAATGTCATTTCAACAGCTTGCAGCCAAGGAAAAGGGAAATTGCTGAATTTAAACAAACGGTTAAAGAATAAATATTAAAGTTTATCTTTGGTGACCAAATTGGTTGATCAAATGACTGCATCAACCCAGTCTAAACATCATAAGGAGGATGATACTGAATCACAGTCCGGAGCGCACCTTCCCGTCCGGGCTACTCCTGTGAGGACTTCGTCTGGCTCGCGATCGGCTTCTCGTGAGAGAAGCAGATCGCAATTGCAGTTTTCCCTCGCCAGGAGGTGCAGGACATGGAGGCTTCTGTCTCCAAACAATCCCGAGAGAGGTCCCCGGGAAGCGGGGACCTCTGTGCATGTATATATACATATATATGTATATATACATGCACACACAATTGGACATATACGAACAATACAGACATATACATATATGTATAAAATGTATATATGTATATAAAGTATATTGATATATGTATATTGATATATGTATATATGTATATAAGTATATATGTATATATGTATATGTATATCTGTATATCTGTATATCTGTATATATTGTATATATTTGTATACATATGTATATATCTGTATATCTGTATATCTGTATATCTGTATATCTGTATATATGTATATATTTATATATGTATATATATATATGTATATATTTGTATATAAATGTATATATTTGTATAATATGTATATTTTTATATATATGTATATAAATATATGGGATGATATATGTATATGTATATATACATATGTATGTATCTATATGTATATGTATATATACATATGTATGTATCTATATGTATATATATGTATATTGATAGAAATAGATATCTACTTTGCAGAAACAACACCAAATATTGAGGAACGCGGATGTGACTTATACATATTTCAGTTTTGCAATTCAGCAATTTAGTGGCAATAATGTCAATAGTTGCAATCGAATAAAACGAAATTCTTATAATAATTTTTAAAATATAAGGATAAGGGCCACATAATTTGGCAATAAGGGTCACGTGGATTGACCCGGTCGGCAATAGTTACAGGATGAGGACTGGACCTGTTTAGGTATTACTGTGTGACGTGGGTTGACCTGACCAAACGCGGATTAATTTTATTTGGGTGAGTAAGTATAAAAAGTGGAGCAACCCACCTATCTTGCTCACTCGCTGAGACAGACCAGAATCATCATGTCCCACCAGTTGATTACCAAACGCTGTCGATCCTTAAAGCATTCACCTGCCGTACGTTCATTCCAGTATGAGGGAGGAAGGATGAGAGACGCCCTGTGCCTTACTTTACCTCTTCGAGACCACACCTGGTGGAGAACCTGCCAGAAGTCGGTGTCTCAGTCTTCGAAATCTACGACAAAGACATTGATCGTGAGTGGAAGGGGCCTTAAGATACCTGGGTCGTCCTTACTGATTAATACCAATGGATGTATGATGAAGACAAGATAGCCTTTTACTGTGATGCTGCCGTCATTATATTTGAATAAAAGTGTCTTTTCATATCTAGGGTTTTTCCTCACCCTCTTTAAGGGGCAGATAAGATGCCCTTAAAGGTATATCATATATACATATACACATATTATATAATATACATATTTATACATGATATATATATATATATCATATACATATTTATACAGATATATATACATATATATAATATATATATATATATATATATATATATAGATATAATATATATATATATATATATATATATATATATATATATATATATCATATACATATTTATACATATATCATATAGATATATATATATATATATATTCTATATATATATAATATACATATTATATATACATATTTATCATTCATATATCTATATAATATACATATTATATATACGTATACTAATATCACATACCCAAAATACATGCATATATATACATATATTATATATGTATATACATATGTCATATCAATATTATATATACATATACTAATATACATACACATATACATACATGCATATATATACATGTATTATATATATATGTATATATATACATATATCACATACACATATACATACATATATACTATATATATAATTATATATATATATATATATATACATATAATATATATATATATATATATATATATATATATATATATATATATTATATGTATATACATATATAATATACATATACATATATCAGATACACATATACATGCATGCATATATATATATATATATATATATATATATATATATATATATTAAATATATTATATATCTTCTTCTTTTAACGGTAGGTTCTTGTCTGAGCCGCCGTGGTCACAGCATGATACTTAATGTAGTTTCATGTTGTGATGCTCCTGGAGTGAGTACGTGGTAGGGTCCCCAGTTCCTTTCCACGGAGAGTGCCGGTGGTACCTTTTTAGGTAATCATTCTCTCTATTTTATTCGGGCTTTGGACCAGCACTGACTTGGGCTGGCTTGGCCACCCAGTAGCTAGGTAGGCAATCGAGGTGAAGTTCCTTGCCCAAGGGAAACAACGCGCCGGCCGGTGACTCGCACCCTCGAACTCAGATTGCCGTCGTGACAGTCTGGAGTCCGACGCTCTAACCATTCGGCCACCGCGGCCCTCAAAAAGAAGGTTTCCTCTTGTCTCGATCCTGGGTCCTGCAACGTGCAAGTCAGAGACGATGCCGATGCCGCCACCAAGACCTATATATTTTTTCTTCTTCTTTTTACGGTAGGTTCATGTTTGAGCCGCCGTGGTCACAGCATAATATAATTGTAATACTTATTATTATACATATACATATATCATATACACATATACATATATCAGATACACATATACATATATCAGATACACATATACATACATGCATATATATGTGTATATGTATATATATTTATATATGTGTGTATGTATATATATGTATATATGTGTACATGTATAAATATATATGTATATATATCTATATATGTGTATATGTATATATGTGTATATATGTATATATATCTATATATGTGTATATGTATATATGTGTATATGTATATATATGTATATGTATATATGTGTATATGTATATATATGTACATGTGTATATATATTCATATATGTGTATATGTATATGTATATGTGTATATATATGTATATATGTGTATATGTATATATGTATATGTGCATATATATGCATATATGTGTGTATATATGTATATATGTGTATATGTATATATATGTATATATTTGTATATATATGTATATATGTATATATGTGATAGTAATATATGAATATGTATAATATGTTATTGTGTTGTATATATAGTATTATTTTGTTTTTGTATATAATGTATCATGTAATATTATGCATATGGTATAAATATTTATATGTGATAGTTGCTACAATTCCCGCCGACGTCGCAAATTCTGATATTATCGGCGCGAAATCTTCATTGGATAACGAAGTCTTGACCCCTAAACGAACCATTTGAAGACAACGGTATTGCTTCTTTCGCGCCATCTCTCAAGACGTTGCCTGCAAAACGCCAAGTAGGCCTATTAAGAGAGGCAGTAAAGCCGGGCAAAAAATACACTCATCGTGGTCGAACTTTGAATGAGCGAACACCTTGTAAAACGAGAAGCAACAATAAAAGCTTGTCCCCACAAGAGTACCCTGGAGCCGGGGCCTTCGCCTCGCTAGCATTGGTTTTGGTTATAAAGTAATCAAGTAAAAAAAAATCCTTAAATTACAGATCTTTATTGGCTTTCCAGCCCCTTCAGTGCTTTGTTTTGCAGTGACAAGGCACAGTAGGCTATCAGCACCCACCTCAGACCCACCTTTTTCTATACCAGGGTAGCCCTTTGGCTCGACCCGGTAGGGAGGCCAGTTGGCGTCCTTGGGCCCCATTTTTCTTTGTCTAAATTCCCTTAATGTACTTCCGAGCCTACGGAGTTTCGTGAACTCCCGTATTCGCGGGGGTGGATAATGATAACCGGCTACCCCTTCTCTCATCAAGGGGAGGGCGACTCATGACCGTCCTAAGAAAAATTCGACAACTGATCATGGAACCCTACTAATGACAACCTAGAAGACCTTTCAAAATCCCCACGAGAAGCAAGGTTTGCGAATGAAATGCGTGAATGAAAACGACGCTTTTGAACGTGAACCCCTTTATCATAAAAATGTCCTTGATGGTCAGGGACGGGCGATTTGATTTTGTCAAAAAATGGCGAGAGGAACCCTCCTTGTTAAGTACAATACACCCCCAGATTAAGATTTATTTAAGCGAGCAAATCAGATTTTCAGTTAAAGAAAATTCCCATTGGCCAAATCCCGTAAGGAGTAATCTTTCACAGGATTTGAGGACGGGAAGAAAGTGAATTCTTGGAGCTGAAGGCCAAAGACGCAGTGACGTTCATGTAGACCAAGAGGACGGAATATGGCGAAAACTGGACTGTGTTTTTGGGCCTTGCCTTAAACAAATCCCAGGTGTCAACGCGTTGAACGTGTGCAAGTAAGACCTTATGTCAAAAGCCAATGCAATTGTATAGATGCAAAAATTCGGCCCAACTCATTAAGATGTATTGATAAAGAACTCGAGTAAATTTTTTGCCGGAAAGTGCTGAAGCCCATGACCCCTCACATGTTTACCCAGATTCCAAAATGTGCTAACTGTGGGGTCCCCATCAGTCGGGAAATCCTGCGAATGCAGCATCCTGAAAAAGGAGACGGGAGACATTGGCATATATGAAAAGCATGAAGTTATTTATACTGAAGCTAAGGAAGTGGAAAGTTGACACAAACCCCAATACTTATGCTGGCAGTAATAACATCACCCTAGTGCAAGTAATGTCAGTCAAACTTGCAGCAAGGAAAAGGGAAAATTTGCGACTTAAACAAACGGTAAGAATTAATATTAAGTTATCATTTGACCAAATTGGTTGATCAAGACGCATCACCAGTCTAAACATCATAAGGAGGATGATACTGAATCCAGCCCGGAGCGCACCTTCCCGTCCGGGTACTCCTGTGGGACTCGTCTGGCGCGATCGGCTTCTCGGAGAGAAGCAATCGCAATCGTCAGTGGGTTTCCCGCCAGGAGGTGCAGGACATGGAGGCTTCTGTCTCCAAACAATCCCGAGAGAGGTCCCCGAGAAGCGGGGGAGAGGAGGCGTCTCCCCCCCCAAAAAAGAAGAAAAAATTGGTGGACAAGCACTTCCAAACCCCATAAAAACGTAATCTTCGCTTTCGACCATTATACAATGGAAATGTCGAAGTCTTAGAATAAAGTAAATGACCTTAAATTAGTAGCTCGTCCTATGCCCCCGATATTATAGTTCTCCAAGAAACGCATTTAAAACACAACCTCGTCTCTGACGAGGTCGTTTCGCTGAGGAACTACACATTTATGTCGGAAGGATCTTTGAGGGTAGGGGTGGAGGCGGAGTCGCCATGTACATCCACCAAAGCCTTCCTTTTACTGAAGTGATTATTGATTTTACTTTGGATTTTGTCGCATGCAAAGTAAAAATTAATGGCACGTATTGGTATATTTTCACTTTATTGTCCCCCTGATGCAGTGATAGCCATATGACCCTTTTTGTTTCTGCGGGAACGTCTGCCACAAAATAAAGTAATTTTAGCTGATTTTAATGCTCATCATACGTTATGGGGTTCCCTGCGGGTGGAGGGTAGGGGTGAGCAAGTAGTAGAAGTTGCTTAATGAGTCTGGTCTCTTCATCAATAGCAGCCAAGTGCCTGGGCACACCTTTGACGACTCGTTGGGAAGCGATCATTTTCCTATTTTGATTAAATATTATGCGACACAGTGAGAACCCCTTTCAGCGCCAAAATTTAACGTAAAAAGAGCAGACGGGTCGCCTTCACAAGGTGCGTAAAGCTCGAACTTGTTGGAGGAACCATTGATGATAAAGTAAACAATATTCAGAAGTCGATTTTAGATGCAGCATTGCTACCCATTCCTAAAACTTCGACAGATAGCATTAAGCATAGAGTTCCATGGTGGCACCAGATTGTGCGGGGCGTGGCCGACGCAATAAGGCCTACAGGCTTTTCAAAATAAATCACTAATGAGAACTTTTGCAATTACAAACTAGCAAAAAGCTAGAGCTCGTAGAGTAATAAGAAAAGCAAAAAGGGGACTCCTGGCGGAGCTTTGTCTCTACAATAAACAGCAGCACAAAATATCAGAGGTTTGGTCCACTATCAATAAATCAATAATGTTATGATGTTATTGATTTAGAAGATGATATCTTCTAAAATCAATAACATCATCAACGAGGGCAAAATTTTCAATTCACTAGAGACATTGCTAATGCACTCGCCAGGCAGTTCTCTCATACAAGCAGCTCAGCTAATACCATCCACCTTCCTGACCACCAAGGAAGAGGCTGAGCTGCAACCAATTCACTTTGCCACAGGAGATGACTTTGATTACAATAAAGATTTACAATGGATGAGCTTGTCCGAGCCCTAGAAGCTGTAGAGGAACATCCCCAGGCCCCGATGAGATTCGATATGAGATGATGAAGCATCTTTAAACATGATACATGATTAGTTGTAGAAGTGTACAATGAAATTTTGGGAAAAGCCACACTTTCCCAAAATATGGGAATTTGCCCACATCATTCCCATATTTAAAGGAGGGGGTAATCCAGACTTGCCATCTCCTACCGCCCAATTGCGTGACAAGTTTCTTATGCAAGGTCATGGAACGAATTGTTAACAGTAGGCTATTGCATTTTTTAAATTCCAGTAATTTACTAGTTGGGCGAGCAGTGCGGCTTCGCAAGGGACGCCAAACTCTCGATCAGCTGGTTTAAAACTGGACAGTCATATTCAAGGCCCATTGCCAAAAAAGATTTTTCGATTTCAGTATTTTTAGATATAGAAAAGCCTACGACATGACATGGCGATATGGCCTACTCAAAATTTCATTTCGACAGAAAATTTTGCTGTCAAATTATTTTCCGACAATGTCACTTTTTCGGACATTTTTGTCCAGGCAAACGGGGTCCCACAAGGAAGTGTCTTATCACCAACATTATTTCTATGTATGATCAATGACATCTTACAGCTCCCCCTCGGAATCTTAAATTTCTCACTGTACGCTGATGATTGTGGGATATGGCACTCCAGCAATAATGCGAATTCTCAGCCCCAAAACGCATCCAATTGGCACTGGATATGATTCATAAAATGGGGCCCCCAGTGGGGTTTTAAGTTTTCCATTCGAAAGAGTATGGGGTAATTTTTTCAAGTAGGAGAAAGCCCAAAAATCAGGCTAACTCTAGACAAACCCCCCAATACTATTCAAAATTCTGCCCAAAATTTCTTGGGCTACTTTTTGATAGTAGAACTCCAAAGGAAAAAACCAAATTGGTCAGTTAAAAAATAAATGTCAAAAAAACACTTAATTTATTAAAGTGCATTTCTGGTAACAAATGGGGAGCTGATAGCCAGTCTTTGCTAATGGTATATAAAGCCTTATTTGGTCTAAAGTAGATTAGGGGGCAATCGTGTATGATTCGGCATCGAGAACAAGTTGAAAGGTTTTGGGTGCTGTGCAGAATGCCTGTTGCGCGTGTGTCTTGGAGCCCTGAAGTGCACTCGGATCGAGGTCTTGAGGGGGAGTCAGGAGTACCTCCTCCGACTCAGACGCGGCCCGTTAGCCTTGAGCTATGCCCCAAAGGTGGCCCCCCCGAGACCCGAGCCACCCTAATGGCAATAGTGGCATTAGGCCCTTTTCCCCGAGGGCTCCACGACCTCGTCGAGAAAGTCGGTATAGATCTCTTACCATCGATACCCTGGTTCAGCCAAATATAGCGCCATAGGAAACCCCCAATTTTTCTATCATGGAAGCTTGTCTTCCATCAGCCAAGGCCATGGCGCCGAAGGTGGAGGTACGCCAAAGGTTCAGAGAGATCCTTTAAACATCTCCCTTTTTTTCATATATATACGACGGCTCCAAGGGCAGATGAGTGTGTGGGTGCGGGTGTATGGTCGACTGAATGTGAACTAAAATTCAGACGGCCGAATCATACATCGATCTTTCTTGCTGAACTATTTGCAATTGATAAAGCTTTAGACTTTGCATTATCGACGACCCACGATAGAATAGTTATTTTTCAGATTCATTAAGTTCACTTAAAGCCATTAAATCATTAGAAACCACCAAAAATGAACTACTGGGTAATACGATTCGTAAGCTAATGGGGCCCAAAAAATCAATCAAGAATATGGGTACCAGGCCACTCTGGTATCCATGGGAATGAGCAGGCTGACAAACTAGCCGGTCAACTGGTGATCTGGGCCTAAGCATAGTCCGTACAGATCTCAGGTGTTTTTTTGTCTCTTATAAAAGCAAAAATACATCTCCTGTGGCAAAGTGAGTGGACCAGCCTCCAACTCACAAATAAAATCAAAGAAAAAATTGAAGTGTGGGACACATCCCACAGAAAAAAAACAGAAGGGAGGAGGTGTTTTGGCTCGGTCAGGGTCAATGCCACCCGAATTACCCACCTCATCCCTATATAGAGAGAACTTTTCCCCCCGTGCCTCCAGTGTACCCCCACCCTCACAATAAATCATCTCCTGGGCAGTATGCAGAAAATACCAAATCAAAAACAACCAATTAAAAACTATTTCAGAGTTAAAAAAAAAAGAATTTACAGTAACAAATATATTATCAAATAATGAAAAAATAATACATAAATTAATCACTTTCTAAGGGAGACAAAACTTATGAACCTTATATAGATTGATAGAATAAATAGGATCCCATTGGCTTAATAACCTTGGCCACATGCCGCTGGTTTATAGCCAAGAAATCCAACAAAGAAAGAAAGAAAGAAAAGGCAAAAATAGAGTTGTTCAGTCATCGAACTGTGCAGCTCCCAAATTCTAACCTTGCTACTTCTCAGCTGTGACTAGAGAATCAATATTTGATAATATAAAAAATTTGTGTTCACAACGAGATTTTTGATGGTATTATGTAATATAAATAGGTTATTGATTAAGAATAATCATTTATGTTGGGTGATGGGTTTAAAATAAATGCTATGTATATTTAAGTGTTGGTAATGGATTGTTAAAAAAATAAAAAAAATCACTTACTCTTATGAATTTTCCATGAAAGTATTATTATAAAAATACGGCCTAACTAAATGGGAATTAACAAGTTAAAGCTAAGAACTACCAAATCTATAAATTTAAATAAGCTAAATAAATACAATGAAGTTGGAAATAGGAAATACTATAATGTATGGGAGTAAAGCCTTTATGCATTGATTTTATTATGGGTTTTTAGTTACATCATTCCCTAGGGCTAAGACTAAATCTCGTCAAACAACGCAACCGTAATAATGTATTTATATGTATATGTTCCATATGTGTACATATGGTAAAATATGTGTACATATGTGTACATATATGTATATATGTAATATATTATATATCTGTATATCTGTATATATTTGTATATATATGTAATATCTTTTGTATATATATGGTAATATATTATGTATATATTTGGATATTATGTATATATTTGTATATATATGTAATATTTGTATAATTGTAAAATTTTGTATATATTGTATATATTTGTTTTATATGTAATATTATATTTGTATATTAATTTTGTATATGTATATTTTGTATATGATATTTTTGTATATGTAATATTTGTTTGTAATTTTTGTATATGTATATTTTGATAGTATATATTTTATATATTTTATTTTGTATATGTAATATTTGTTATAGTATATATTTGATTTTTGATATATTTGTAAATATGTTATATTTTTTTTAATAGATAATTGTTATTAATATATATTTATTTTAAGTATATATTTTATATATGTATATATTTGATTTATGAAATTTTTTTGTATAATATGAATATTTGTTTTTTATATATGTATTTGTATATAGTATAATTTATATATATTTTATTTTTTTGTATTTTTATTATATATTTATATTATGTATAATTTTTTAAAATAGTATTTTTTGTAATATATGTATATTTTTGATAATATGTAAAATTTGTATTATATGTATATATTTGTATTTTAAAAAAATTTTGAAAAATAATTTGATATATTGTATAATTTTTGTTAATATGTATTATTTTTATATATATGTATATATATGTAATATTTTATATTGTATAATGTATTTTTAAAAATTTATTTTATATTTTTTTATAATATGTATAATTTGTATATAATGTATTATTTGCATATATATGTATATATTGATATATTGTAATATTTGATATATAGGGATATATTTGTATTATATGTATAAAATTATGTAAATATTGTATATGTATATATCATATTTTGATCTATATGTAAATTTGTAAATAGTATTAAATAAGATAATATAGTATATGATAATAATATTTTGTATCTAATGTATATATATTATATGATAGAATAGAATTACTTTGCAGAAACAACACAATATTAGGAACGGGATGTGACTTTACGTTTTTAGTTTTGCAATTCAGCAATGAGTGGCAATAATGTAAAAGTTGAAATGCGAAAAAACAACGAAATTTCTTATAATAATTATAACTATAAGGATAAGGGCCAAATAATTGGTCAATAAGGGTACGTGGTTTTAACCTTTTGGGAAAATAGTTACAGGATGAGGACTGCCCTTTTTAGGTTTTATTGTGGACGGGGTTGACCTCCCTAACGCGGATTAATTTTATTGGCGGTAAGTTAAAAAGTGGAGCCCCACCTATTCTCACTCGCTGAGAAGCCCCGAATATCATGTCCCACCTTTTGAAAACCAAACGCGTCGACCCTTAAAGCTTTCACCTCCCGTAGTTCATTCCAGTATGAGGGGGGAAAGGGTGAGAGACGCCCCTGTGCCTACTTTACCTTTTCGAGACCACCTGGGGGGAGAATGCCAGAATCGGGTTTAGTCTTCGAAAAACTAGACAAAGACATTTATCGGAGGGAAGGGGCCTTAAAATACCTGGGGTCCTTACTGATTAAAACCCAAAGGATGTATGATGAAGACAAGATAGCCTTTTATGTGAGCCCGTCATTATATTTTAATAAAGTGTCTTTTTATATCTAGGGTTTTCCCCACCCCCTTTAAGGGGGCCCGATAAGATGCCCCCTAAAGGTTACAAAACATTAAAATATATATATATTATAAAATATATATATAATATATATAAATCAAACATATTTATAAATGATAAATAATATAAATATAATATACATAACAATTTTTATATAAACATAACATTTTTATACATGAATAAAATAAAACAATACATAACTATATATATAATATTAAATTTATACATGATAAATTACAAAAACATATAATATACATTAACATATATATATTTATAAATATATAATATAACCTTTTTAAGAATAGTAATATTGTAATATATGAATGATGAAATATATGTATATATATAATGTTAATATGATTGATGTATTATATTTATAATATGTTTTTTTTTTTTTGTTATGTATGTATATATATGCATATATATTGAATATAGTATATATATGATATTATGTATATAGTGTAATAATGCAATTTTATGTTTTAATGCACAAATGTATTTATGCACATATATGTTTTAAAAGCACATAATGTAATTTTAGCATATATTGATATATATGTATACATATGCATAATATTTTAATATGCATAATAGTTAATAAGCAACACAATTGGAATATACGGACAATACAGACATATACATTAGGTATAAGATATTGATATTGTATATTATAAATTTGTATTTATATGATAATTTTGTTATTTGATATATATGATATATTGTGTTTATATGTTATATATGTATATATTTTTTTATAGTTATATTTGTATTAAAATGTAATATTTGTATATATATGTATAATTTGATATTAGTATGTTTTGATTATAGTATATATTTTTATATTATGTATATATTTGTTACATATTAATATCTGTTATATGTAAAGTATTTGTATATTGTATAAGTATATATGTATAATTTTAATATGTATTATGTATATTGTATATATGATATATGATTTATTATAATGAATTTGATATATGTATATATTTGTATATTATGTATATATTTGTATTATATGTATATATTTGGTATATATATGTATATTAATATGTATGTATCTATATGTATATATTTGTAATAATAATGTATATATTTGTATATATAATGTTAGATAAATATATGTATAATTAGATATGCTATATAGACATATGTATGTATCTATCTGATATATATGTATATTGATAGGAAATAGATATCTACTTTGCAGAAACAACACCAAATATTGAGAACGCGGAGGTGACTTTATCGTATTTCAGTTTTGCACATTCAGCAATGAGTGGCATAATGTCAATAGTTGGCAATGCGAATAACAACGAAAAATTTCTTATAATAATTATAACTATAAGGATAAGGTGCCACATAATTGGTCAATTAAGGGTCACGGGAATGACCTGGTTCGGCAATAGTATACAGGGATGAGGACTGACCTGTTTAGGTATTACTGTGTGACGTGGAGTGGACCTGACCTAACGCGGATCATTTTATCGGCTGAGTAAAGTAAAAAAGTGGAGCACCACCTATCTTGACACTCGCTGAGACAGACCAGAATCATCATGTCCACCAGTTGATACCAAACGCTGTCGATCCTTAAAGCAGTCACCTGCCGTACGTTCATTCAGTATGAGGAGGAAGGATGAGAGAGCCCTGTGCCTTACTTTTACCTCTTCGAGACCACACTGGCGGAAACCTGCCGAAAGTCGGGTCTCAGTCTTCGAACTCTACGACAAAGAAATTGATCGTGAGTGGAAGGGGCCTTAAGATACCTGGGTCGTCCTTACTGATTAATACCAATGGATGTATGATGAAGACAAGATAGCCTTTTACTGTGATGCTGCCGTCATTATATTTGAATAAAATGTGCTTTCAATCTAGGGTTTTTTCCTCACCCCTTTAAGGGAAGATAAGATGCCCCGTTTAAAGGTATATATATATACATATACATATATATATATCATATTATATATAATATATATATATATATATATATATATATATTATATACATATATCATACACACCACACACACAACACACACACATATATATATATATATATATCTATATTATATATATATATATATTCAATATACATATTTATACATGATATATTACATATATCATTATATACCTATATCATATATATACCTATATCATATTATACATATATGTTCATATATTTTATACATATATATATATATATATAATATATATATATATTCATATACATATATATCATATACAATGTAACATGACATTGTATATTATTATGTATATATATGGTAATATATGTATAATATATTATAGTTGAATATATAGTATATATATATGTATATATATATATGTATAGTATGCATCTATATGTATATATATGTAATATAGGTATTATATATGTATATATATGTATATATATGTATACATATGCATATATATGTATTATACATGCACACACAATTGGACATAACGGACAAATAACAGGACATATACATATATGTATATAGTATATATGTATATATTTATATATTATATATGTATATATGTATATATGTATATATGTATATATGTATATATGTATATATGTATATATGTATATAGTATATAAGTATATAATGTATATATGTATATGTATATCTGTATATCTGATATCGTATATATTTGTATTTTATATGTATATATATGGATATATTTTGTATATATATGTATATATTTGTATAATATATGTATATATTTGTAATATAGTTATTATTTGTAATTTATATGTTATATATTTTGTATATATATGGATATATTTTATATATATGTATATATTTGCATATATATGTATATGTTTGTATATATCTGTATATAATTTGTATATATATGTATAATTTGTATATATATATATGTATATAAATATATGTATGATATAGGTAAATGTAATATACACATAGTAGTAGCGATATGTAATATATGTATAGTGATAGAAATAGATATCTACTTTGCCAGAACAACACCAATATTGAGGAACGCTGATAGTGACTTTATACGTATTTCAGTTTTGCAATTCAGCAATGAGTGGAATAATGTCAATAGTTGCAATGGAAAACAACGAAATTTCTTATAATAATTTAACTATAAGGATAGGGCCCAATAATTGAGTCAAAAGGTCAAGTGGATTTGACCTGGTTTCGGCAAATAGTTAAGGATGAGGACTGACCTGTTTAGGTATTCTTGTGTGAAGGGGTTGACCTGACCTAACGCGGATTAATTTTATTGGACCTGAGTAGTAAAAAAGTGGAGCACACCTATCTTGCTAGGCCTCCGGCTAGTACAATGGTAACTTGTCGGCTCTCATCCGAGGGGTCGGAGGTTCGGCCGCCCAGGCGCGAGAAGTTGCAATTGTCGCCCGGAGGTTCACTGCCGTGGCTGGGCACCACGGCGGGTAAGGACTAGGTTCAGACGAGTCAGCACTGCTGACACAACGTGAGCGAGTCGGCAGTAGTCGGACACAGGCCGGGCTCCCTCATGGCATAGGCCCGGCGAGGCTAAGGTTCGCATATCGGACTTATCTGTAACCTATCTTGCTCACTCGCTGAGACAGACCAGAAATCATCATGTCCCACCAGATTGATTTACCAAACGCTGTCGATCCTTAAAGCATTCACTGCCGTACTTCATTTCCAGTAATGGGGAGGAAGGGAGAGACGCCCCTGTTGCCTTACTTTTACCTCTTCGAGGACCAACCTGGTGGGAGAAACTGCAGAAGTCGGGTCTCAGTCTTCGAAAAATCTACGGGACAAAAGACATTGATCGTGAGTGGAAGGGGCTTAAGATACCTGGGTCGTCCTTACTGATTAATACCAATGGATGTATGATGAAGACAAGATAGCCTTTTACCTGTGAGCTGCCGTGAGAGCTTTGAAATAAAAGTGTCGTTTCATAATCTAGGGTTTTTCCTCACCCTCTTTAAGGGGCCAGATAGATGCCCTTAAAAGGTATATCAGATATACATATACACATTTATAAGCATATACATATGATATAGATATATATATATAAATAATGAATACAATATATATATAGTATAGATGCCATATTATATAATATATATATATTATATATACAGATGAATAGTATTAGATACATATTATATATACGGATATTAATACACATACCCAAAATACATGAATATAGATACATATAATTATATATGCATATACCTATGTCATATCACTATTATATATACATATACTCATATCACATACACAACATACAGCATATCTTATACACTATTATATATTATATGACAATATTAAATCCATATTCTATATACATCTACTAAATCACCAAACCCATATACATACATGCATAATCTATATATATATATACAGATTATATATATAATATATATATATATAGATATATATATATTCATATATATATTCACATAAACATATAATTACATGCCTATATATACATGTATTCTATAGATATGTATATAATACATATATCACATACACATATACATACATTACATATATATATACATATATTATAATACTATACATATTATCACCTACACATATTACATAATTAGTATAATATAATATATATATAGATTATATATATATATATACATATATTATATTATACATATACATATATCAGATACACATATAACATGCAGATATATATATATATATATATATATCTATATATATATATATATATTATATATATAGATATACATATATAGATATCTTCTTCTTTTACGGTAGGTTCTTGTCTGGAGCCGCCGTGGTCAAGCAGATACTTAATTGTAGTTTTCATGTTGTGATGCTCCTGGAGTGAGTACGTGGTAGGGTCCCAGTTCCTTTCACGGAGAGTGCCGGGGTACCTTTTTAGGTAATCATTCTCTCTATTTTATCGGGCTTGGACCGGCACTGGACTGGCGGCTTGCCACCAGTAGATAGGTAGGCAATCGAGGTGAAGTTCCTTGGCCAAAGGAAACAACGCGCCGGCCGGTTGACTCGACACCTCGACTCAGATTGCCGTCGTGACAGTCTGGAGTCCGACGCTCTAACCATCGGCCCACCGCGGGCCCTCAAAAAGAAGGTTTCCTCCGTGTTTTCGATCCTGGGTCTGACAACGTGCCAAGTCAGAGGGACGATGGCCGAGCCGCCACCAAGACCTATATTATTTTTTATTCTTCTTTTTTACGGTAGGTTCATGTTTGAGCCGCCTTGGTCACAGCATAATACTTAATTGTAATACTTATTATTATATACATATACAATATACTATACACATAACCATTATCAGATCACATAGTACATAATATCAGATACCAACAATACATACATGATATATATTATATATATATATATATATATATATATATATATATATACCTATATTATATATACAATACTACACTATCAGATATGAATAATGTATATATGGTGATAGTATATATATTGATATATGTGTGGTATGTATATATATGTATATATGTGTACATGTATATTTATGTAATATGATTGTATATATAATGTATTTAGTGTATATGATATATATGTATATATGCATTATATGTATATATGTATGTATATGTATAATATGTGATCTGTGTACTATATATAGTGTATTGTGTATATGTATAAATGGGTATAGGATATATAGGGATAGTGTAATGGACATATATGTATATGTGTATATGTATAAATGTGTATAGGATATATATGTATAAGTGTACTATCGGACCATATATGTAATGTGTAATTATATATGTGTATATGAATATATATGTGTATATCTTATATAATGTGTATATGTATATATATGAATATGTACATCTAATGTATATATGTATATATGTATATATGTTGTATATATATGTATGTACGTGTATATCTATTACTCTTGTGTATATATATATGTATATGTGTATATGTATAAATATATGTGTATATGTCTATATAGATGTATATGTGTTATTATGTATATATGTGTATATGTATATGTATATATATATGTATATATGTGTATATGTATATATATGTTACTTTATGATGTGTATATATATGTATATAATGTATATATGTGTATAGTATATATATGTTATATGTGTATATGTAATATATGTTACATGTATATCTATCATATATGTGTATAAATATGTATATATGTGATATGTTGCTACAAATCCGCCGATCCGTCTGCAAATTTGATATTATCGTCGCGAAATTTCAATTGGATAACGAACGTCTGACCCCTAAAAACGACCTAGTTGAAGAACAAGCGTATTGACTTCTTTCGCGCCACTTCAAGACGTTGCCCTGCAGAACGCCAAGTAGGCGGGGTGGGGTGGCGATTAAGAGAGGCAAGTAAGCCGGCAAAAATACACCACTCGTGGTCGATCTTTGATGAGCGACCACCTTGTAAAAAAACGCAGAAGCAACAAATAAAAGTCTTGTGCCACAAGAGCTACCCTGGAGCCCGGGGCCTCTCGCCTCGCTAGGATTGTTGTTTCTGAGTTAAATAAAGTACTCAAGTAAAGTAAAAACTGGTAAATTAAGATCATTTATTGTGCTTTGCCAGCCACCTTTCAGTGCTTTGTTTGCAGGTGGACACGAGGCTACAGTAGCGTAGTCAGCACCACACCTCAGACCGCAGCTCTACTTCTATACCAGGGTAGCCCTTTGGGCTTAGACCCCTGGGTAGGGAGGCCAGTAGTCTGGGGCGTCTTTGGGCGCACTTTTTCTTTGTCTAAATATTTTCCTCATTAATAGTGACTTTCCTGAGCCTACCGGAGTTCCTCGTGAACTCCCAGTATGAGCCTTGGGGGTGGGATGAATGATACACGGCTACCCCCTTCTCCTCCTAAGGAGGAGGGGCGACTCATGACCGTCCGAAGAAAAATTCGACACTGATCAATGGGAACCCTTACTAATGACAAAACCTAGAAGACCACTTTCCAAAATCCCACCGAGATGCAAGGTTTGCGATGTAAAATGCGTGAATGAAAATCCAGTCGCTTTTGAACGTGAACCCCTTTATCATTCAAAAAAGTCCCTGATGGTCAAGTGACGGCGATTTGATTTTGTCAAAAAATTGCGAGATGGAAGCATCCTTGTTAAAGTACAATACAAATCCCAGATAAGGATTTAACTTAAGACTGACGCAAATTCCTGATCTTCGAGTTAAAGTAACTAGTTAACATGGCCCAAAGACCGTAAGGGAGTAATCTTTCACAGGGATTTGAGGGACGATGGATGAAAAGTGAAATTCTGAGAGCATGAAGGACCAAGACGCCAGTGGACGTTCATTGTATGACCAAGAAGGACGGGAATATGCGAACGAAAAACTGGACTGTGTTTTTTGACCTTTGCATTAAACAAAATCCCAGAAGTATGTCAACGTCGGTTATGAACGTGTGCAAGAAGACCTTTATGTCCCAAAAGCAATGCATTGTAATAGATGCCAAAAATTCGGACACACCTCCATTAAGATGTATGATAAAGGACTCGAGTAAATTTTGTTGGCCGAAATGTGCTGAAGCACATGACACAATTCACCTGTTCTAGCCAGATTTCCAAATGGCCTAACTGTGGAGTTCCCCATCAGTCAGGATCTGCTGAATGAAGATCCTGAAGAAGGAGGAATGAGACATTGGCATATATGAGAAAGCATGAAGTAGTTATACTGAAGCTAAGAGGAAAGTGAAAGTTTGACACACAAACCCAATACTTCTATGCTGAAGCAGTAACTAACATCACCCCTAGGCAAGTAATGTCAGTCAAAGCTGCAGCCAAGGATAAGGAAATTGCTGAACTTAAACAAACGGTTAAAGAATTAAATATTAAAGTTTAAGCATTTGACCAAATTGGTTACTCAAATGACTGCATTCAACCCAGTCTAAAACATCATAAGGAGGCTGATACTGAATCACAGTCCGGAGCGCACATCCCTGTCCGGGCTACTCTGTGAGGACTTCGTCTGGCTCGCGATCGGCTTCTCGTGAGAGAAGCAGATCGCAATCTGTCAGTCGTTCCCTCCGCCAGGAGGGGAGGACATGGAGGCTTCTGTCTCCAAACAATCCCGAGAGAGGTCCCCGAGAAGCGAGGGAGAGGAGGCGTCTCCCTCCCCAAAAAAGAGAAAAAATCTGGGTACAAGGACTTCCAAAACCCCAGAAAAACGTAATCTTCGCGTCGACCATTATTACAATGGAAATGTCGAAGTCTTAGATATAAAGTAAATGATATAAATTAGTAGCACGTCCCTATGCTCCGATATTATGGTTCTCCAAGAAACGCACTTAACACACCTTTCTCTGACGAGGTCGTTTTCGCTGAGGACTAACCATCTATGTCGGAAGGATCGTGAGGGTAGGGGTGAGGCGGAGTCGCCATGGGGTACATCCACCAAAGCCTCCCTTTTACAGAAGTGCTATTGATTCTACTTTGGAGTTTGTCGCATGCAAAAGTAAAATTAATGGCACGATCTGGCTATATGTTCACTTTATTGTCCACCTGATGCAGTGATAGCCTATGATGAGCTCTTTGCTCTGCAGGAAACGTCTGCCACAAATAAAGTAATTTTAGCTGATTTAATGTCATCATACGTTGGGTTCCCTGCGGGTGGATGGTATGGCGTGAGCAAGTAGGTGAAGTTGCTTAATGAGATGGTTCTCTTCATCAATAGCAGCCAAGTGCCTGTGGCACACATGACGACTCGTTGGGAAGCGATCCTTTTCCTATTTTGATAAATATTATGGCACCAGTGAGAACGCCTTCAGCGCTAAATTTAAACGTAAAAAGAGCACGACTGTCGCCTTCAACAAGGAGCGTCAAGCTCGAACTTGTGGAGAAACCATTGATGATAAAGTAAACAATATTCAGATTCGATTATAGAAGCAGCATTGCTATCCATTCCTAAAACTTCGACAGATAGCATAAGCATAGAGTTCATGGTGGAACCGATTGCTGCATGGCGCTGTTGCCGACGCAATAAGGCCTACAGGCTTTTCAAAAAATAACATCACTAATGAGAACTTTGCAATTACAAACTAGCAAGAGCTAGAGCTCGAGAGTAATAAGACAAGCAAAAAGAGATCCTGGCGGAGCTTGTCTCTTACAATAAACAGCAGCACCAAAATATCAGAGGTTGGTCCACTATCAATAAAATCAATAATGTTATGATGTTATATTGTAGAAGATGATTATATTCTAAAATCAATAACATCACAAAGAGGGCACTAATTTCAATTCACCTAGAGACATTGCTAATGCACTCGCCAGGCAGTTCTCTCATACAGCAGCCAGCTAATTACCATCCCACCTTCCGACCCACCAAGGAAGAGGATGAGCGCAACCAATTCACTTTTGCCACAGGAGATGACTTTGATTACAACTAAAGATCTTACAAGGATGAGCTTGTCCGAGCCCTAGAAGCCTGTAGAGGAAATCCACAGGCCCCGATGAGATTCGATATGAGAGATGAAGCATCTTAATCATGAGGACATGATAAGTTGTAGAAGGTACAATGAAATTGGAAAAGCCACACTTTTCCAAACTCATGGCAATTTGCCACATCATTCCCATATTGAAAGGAGGGGGTAATCCCAGACTTGCCATCTCCTACAGCCCAATTGCGTTGACAAGTTGCTTATGCAAGGTCATGGAACGAATTGTTAAAGTAGGCTATTGCATTTTTAAATTCCAGTAATTTACTAGTGACGAGCAGTGCGGCTTCCGCAAGGGACGCCCAACTCTCGATCAGCTGGAAAGCTGGGACAGTCATATTCAAGAGGACATTCCAAAAAGATTTTTCGATTTTCAGTATTTTAGATATAGAAAAAGCCTACGACATGACATGGCGATATTGGCCTACTCAAAATTTCATTTCTGACAGAACTTTGTGGATGTCAAAAATTATTTTTCGGACAATGTCACTTTTTCGGACATTTTTGTCAGGCAAAACAGGGGTCCACAGGAAGTGGTCTTATCACCAACATATTTCTAGGTATGATCATGACATATCCCCCCCCCCCCCCTAACCAGATCCTCGCGGAATCTTAAATACTCACTGTACGCGGATGATGTGCATTATGGCACTCCAGCAATAATGCAGAATTCCAGCAAATCGCATCCAATTGGCACTGGAATGATTAATAACTGGGGCCTCCAGTGGGGTTTAAGTTTCCATTCGAAAGAGTATTTGGGTAATTTTTCACGTAGGAGAAAGCCGAACATCAGGCTAACTCTAGACAACCACACCAATACCTATTCAAAATTCTGCAACGTTTCTTGTGATACTTTTGATAGATAGACTCAATGGAATACCACATTGGCAGTTAAAGAATAAATGTCAAAAAAAGCACTAATTTATTAAGTGCATTTCTGGTAACAAATGGGAGCTGAAGCAGTCTTTGCTAATGTATATAAAAGCCTGATTAGGTCTAAAGCCGATTATGGGTCAATCGTGTAGATCGGCATACACGAGAAAACAAGTTTGAAAGGTTTGGATGCTGTGCAGAATGCTGTTGCGCGTGTTGTCTTGGAGCCCTGAAGTGCACTCGGATCGAAGCGTTATTGAGGTGGAGTCAGGAGTACCTCCCCTCCGACTAGGACGCGGCCAGTTAGCCTGAGCTATGCAGACAAAGGGGCTCGAGACCCGAGCCACCCTAATGGCAATAGTGGCATTAGGCCCTTTTGCCACGAGACTTCCACGAACTCGTCGAGAAAGTCGTGTATAGATCTTCTACATCGATACCCTGGTTCAGTCAAATTAGCGCCATGGGAAACCCCAATTTTTTTCTATCATGGAAGCCCTGGCTTCCATCAGCCAAGGGAATGCGCGGAGGTGGAGGTACGCACGAGGTTCAGAGAGATCCTTGTTAAACATCTCCCTTTTTTCAATATAATACCGACGTTCCAAGACAGATGAGTGTGTGGGTTGCGGGTTTATGGTCGAAATGAATGTGAACTAAAGTCAGACTGGCCGAATCTACACGATCTTTCTGCTGAACTTTTTGCCATTGATAAAGCCATTGACTTTGCACTATAGACGACCCACGATAGAATAGTTAGTTTTAAGATCATTAAGTTCACTTAAAGCCATTAAATCATTAGTAAACCACCAAAAATGAACGACTGGGTAATATCATTCGTAGCTACATGGTGCAATAAATATCACGCTATCTGGGTACCAGGCCACTCTGGTATCCATGCAATGAGCAGGCTGACAAATAGCCGGTCAAAACTGGTGCTCTGGAACCTAAGCATAGTCCGTACAGATTAAGGTGTTTGTGTCTCTTAGAAAAGCAAAAATACATCTCCTGTGGCAAAGTGAGTGGGACCAGCCTCCAAATCACAAATAAGATCCCCAAGAAAAATAGAACTGTGGGACCAGCCCACAGGAAAGAGAGAAGGGAGGAGGTGGTTTTGGCCTCGGCTCAGGGTCAATGCCACCCGAATTACCACCTCACCTCCCTATATATTAGAGAGAACTTTTCCCCACAGTGCCTCCAGTGTACCACCACCCTCACAATAAATCATCTCCTGACAGTATGCAGAAAAATTACTCAAATCAAAGACAACCAATTAAAAACTATTTCAGAGTTAAAAACAAAGAATTTACACTAACAAATATTTATCAAATAATGAAAAAATATACATAAATTAATGCACTTTTCTAAGGGAGACCAAAACTTATGACCTTATAAGATTGATAGGATAAAGAGGCTCCATTGCCTTATAACCTTGGCCACAGGCCGCTGGTTGATAGCAAGAATCCAACAAAGAAAGAAAGAAAGAAAGGCAAAAATAGGAGTTGTTCAGTCATCGAATGTGCAGCTCAACTCTAACCTTGCTACTTCTCAGCTGTGATAGAGAATCAATATGTGATAAATATAAAAAAAAAAAAATTTGTGTCACAACGAGATTATTGATGGTATTATGTAATATAAATGGTATGGATAAGGATAATATTTATGTTGGTGTGTATGGGTAAAGAAAAGGCTAGTATATTTAAGTGTTGTGAGGGATTGGTAAATAAAATAAAAAATCACTACTCTTGATGAATTTCCATGAAAGTATTATTATAAAAATACGCTGCCAAACTAAGAGAAATTAAAACTAAGTTAAAAGCTAAGAACTAGCCAAAATCTATAAATTTAAATAAGCTAAAATAAATACAATGAAGTTGGAAAATATGAAAATAATATCATGTATGGGAGTAAAGCCTTATGCATCTGATTTTATTATGGTTTGTATTACTCATCCCCTAGACTAAGACTAAATCTCGCAAACAATACACCGTAATAATGTATTTATATGTATATGTTCATATGTGTACATATGTGTACATATGTGTACATATGTATATATATATGTATATATGTTCACATATGTATATATATATATGTATATATGTTCACATATGTATATATATATGTATATATGTTCACATATGTATATATATGTATATATGTTCACATATGTATATATATGTATATATGTTCACATATGTATATATATATGTATATATGTTCACATATGTATATATATGTATATATGCTCACATATGTATATATATATGTATATATGTTCACATATGTATATATATGTATATATGTTCACATATGTATATATATGTATATATGTTCACATATGTATATGTGAAAGTAGGTTTTCTATACACAGAGGTTTTAAAGGTATTATGATCATGATCAAGCCTAATATCCAGAAAAGACAGGGAGTTGTTGACTTCGACTTCAGAAGTAAAATGCGTGTTATCATGTTTAAAGTTTACATAGTCTAAAAACATGTTTACATGTGAAACATCACTGAACAGCAGAAATATAATAACAATACAGCGTCAAATAAGAAGAGTCACCAACAATTTTCTCGACGACTGCCATTATCTCTGTTTGTAAACAAACGCCTTTGTGACGTCATCTCGTCCTGGTGGCCCCGCTGCGAACCAGGGCGAGTTGGACGAGATGGACAACTTGTCCAGGACGAGAAAGTAGGGGTTCTGAACGGTCAAAACATCTTGTCCAACTAGTTGGACGAGGAGTTCCGAACGCAGCATAAATAGAGTAGTTGAACTTTCATTGTTGTTTATGTTTGGTTTTATTTCTTTAATCAATAATGATTCTAAGATTCTTAGGTCATTTACATCATTTGCTTTTCTCACTATTGTGAAGTCATCTAATTTTCTCATATGATTTGTTTTACGAGAGTGATCTCGAATTAATGAGTAAGTTGGAGAGGATAGTGGACGTAATGACCGATAAGAGACCCCTTTATGCTCACAATATCTCATCATTAGATTCCTTGTTGAACCTATATATCTAGTGTTGCAACTAGAACACTTTTATGAGTAGACTGCGTTTGAGCACAGATGTTTAGGAACAGAGACTTGTGTCGGAAAAAAACGAATAGTTCTGGAATTGGTGATCATTCTGTAACTGATATGTGGGAAATGGTGATTGAGCAGTTTCTGTAGTTCTCTCTGTAAGACAAAATTTATGTGACCATAGTACGGTAGCTTAAGGTATCGGATATCCCGAGGCACATTGTAATTCATTGGTTTTGGGCAGAACATCTTAAAAATATTCTCATCTGTTTTTGAATGACAGCCACAGGGAATCTGTTAAAAAAGGTTGTTCGGATCTGAATTTCTCGGTTTATAGAATGCCAGTCTGAACAGATTTGGAAACATCTGTGCAACAATGTTCTGACTGCATTAACTTTAAGCATCGTAGGTAAGAAGGATAAATAATTTAAACCAAGACCAGTGAAAGTAGGTTTTCTATACACAGAGGTTTTAAAGGTATTATGATCATGATCAAGCCTAATATCCAGAAAAGACGGGAAGTTTTTGACTTCGTTTGAGAAGTAAAATGCGTTTTGGTCATTTTAAAAAGTTTACATAGTATAAAAACATTTTTACATGTGAAAAATCCCCTGCCCCCCACCCTAAAATATGTCATCAACATATTTTTTAAATAAAATTTAGCAGTCCGCTATCCATTACTCTCGTGATAACATAAAAAGCATTTGCGAGAAAGGGGCCTAGCGGGCCCCCTTCCCCCCCCCCTACCCCCCAAAGTTTGAGGGGAAAATTTAAAAGTTTTTAAAACAAAAAAAACTGAAAACTTCCCCCAAAACTTCCACAGTTTCGTAAATTATTTTTTGTGAAATTAAAACACATTTCGGTATTTAAAAATAAAGGGTTTATCCCAAAATAAAAATTTGTTTTTTCCCAAGGGTATGTTAGTAGATAATAAATGAAAGCCCCCCCAAAATGGCCTTTGAAACGGGGTTTTCAAAGCTAATTGTAGACAACCCTCAGCAAATTCAGTAGAGTTTTGGACAGTGTATTCATTGGTTTTGAAAAAGGGTTGAGGTTTGGAAATAAAAATTTTGGGCCTGGGTTTGTATTTAAAAATTTTTTTATAGTGAAAAGATAGGTCTAATGGGTACATCTTTTGTTTATAAATTTTTGGGTTTGGGCCATATAAAATTCCAGGTAAGGAGCCAAATCCCTCTGGGGTTGAATTATAGGTACCCCAAAGATATAAAGGGCCCTTGCCCTTTCAAATTTTTATCCTCTTTTAATTTATACTACATATATATACTTACATTTATATATACATTATTAAAGATACATTATTTTTTATACAAATTAAAATAATATGCAATACATTCAAATATGATAATTCATTTAAAATGCCATTATTTTCATATAATCTTAAAATATTTACAAAATTATCCCATATAATGAAATTTTTATATACATATATACATATAAAATTAAAAATTTTATACATATTTTACAAAATATACTTTTACATACATATATACATATCCCTTTACATATACACATGTACAATATACTTATATATACTTTATTTTCCCATATATGATATCAACATCCATGCATATAGACTTTAATAATGTTTTTAAAATAATAAAAAACTCTAAATATGGCAAACAAAATTTTTTTCGAAAATTGCTAGTTTAGAAAAAAAATTTTTTACGTTTCCAAAAGACATACTTATATGCATAAAAATATTTATATACAAATACATATGTACATAGTCCCCATATGTAAAAATTTACATATATCCCATTATACACATATACTTTAAAAAAACATATTCCCTTTTATACATATATCCCAAATTAATAAAAAAACAATTTTTAAATTAACAAAATAATATATGAAATTTTATACATATTTTACATTATACAATATAAATATGTAATATTATATATGTAAAAGAATACAAAATACATATTTTACATATATACATATGAAACATAGGTTACATATAGATATATATATATGCATAAAATACATATCCCAATACATTTTACAATTTATTTTAAAAAAAAATATATACACACATATTATAAATCCCATATAATATTTTACATATATAACAAAATTTATACATATATCTACAAAATAACAATACAAACAATATCTACATATAAAACCCATATAATTATAATATATTATAATTTTATAACATTAATAAAAAAAACCCAATATTACGTATAATAAAAAATATACATAAAATATACATATAAAAACAAAAAATTAATATACACAAAATTATACATAAATATACATATATAACATATATACAAAAATTAAAGATAAACATACATAAAAAACATAAAATTATACATAAATACACAGATATCTTTATATCATTATTATATACATAAAAATATTATACATTATTAAGATACATGTTTTAAATATACATTTTTTTTATTTTATAACAAAAATTAGAATATTATACAAAAGGTACATTTTTATAAAAATATAAAAAATATACATATTTTTATACATAATACTTTATACATACAAATATATATACATTATTTTACATATAATACATGAAAATATACATATATAAAAATTATATAAGTTTTTATATATATTTTATACATGTATATACATTTTTCCCAAATTACAAAATATACATATATGTAAATATATACATGAAAATGCACAAAATAGTTTATAGGGGCATAGGTATACTAAAATATTTTATACACTTAAAAAACACATTTTTAATATAGGGCATATTTTCCCCATATAAACATATAACAAAATAATTCATTACAAAAAATTATACAATATAAATTTTATACATATTAATATACACAATACACAAACATTCATATACATAAAAAATACATAACCATAAAATATACATATCTAAACTTAACATATATACACATATTAATAACATATATAACATATGTATACATATATATACAAAAATAAAACATATATATAAAAAATAATATATTAAAAAATTGCCCCCCATAATTTTTCCCATAAAAATTTATTTTACATCCCACATATATATGTGTATAAATGTATATATGAAATTTTGTAAAATGTATATATGTCTTTTATGTAAATTTTGTATATTTTGGTTTTATATGTATACATATGTAAAATTAGAAAAATATGATCCCATATGTACCCTTATAGTAAAATATGTATATATGTATATATGTATATAAAATGAAATAATGTATATATATGTATATATATTTTATATATGTAATATGTATTATATGAAATGTTAATATGTTATATGTATATATGTATATATGTATATATTTTGTATAATACATGTATATAGTTTTTATATTTTATAAAATATGTATATATGTATAAGGATTTATGAAAAAATTTTAAAATCTTTTGTATATATAGGGTATATATCCCATATAGGGTTTTATTATATGTATATATGTTTTAAGAAATATAATATGTATAAAATATTTTATATTAAGGTATATATGAAATAATTTTGGTATAATGTTTTATATATGTTTTTATGTTAATGTATATATGTATATAAAAGTAAAAATATTTTATATATATGTTTTAATATTTTATATATAAAATGTATATATATGGATATATGTATATAATGTATATATGTATTAAAAGGGGTATATACTGTATATATATTATATATTTTATATATGTTTTAATAAAAGGGTATTATATGTAATAGTATATATATGTATATATCTGTATATAGTATATATGTGGTAAAAATGAAATTATATGTATATATGTAATATGCATATATGTTAATATGTTTTATATATGTATATATATAGTATATATCCCCAATATATAGTAAAAGTGTATATATGTATATTTTGGTATATATATGTTTTTTTGTAAAAATCGATATATGAATATGTATATATAATAAGTTTTATTGTTTATATGTATATGTTAATATGTATATATGTGTATATGGGTTATAGGGGGTATATATGTTATATATGCATTTTAAAAAGGGTAAAATATGTATATATTTTAATATATGTATATATATGTATAATGGATATATGTATATATGTGTTTTATATGTTTTAAATGTTATACATTTATATATGTATTTTAATGTTTTATACGTATATATAGTATATAATATATATAGGGTATATATTTTTTATATAAAGTGTTATACATTTTAATATGTATAATGTTATATATGCATATTTTTTTTGTATGTATATAAGTAAAATAAATGTGTATATATGATAGGTATAATATGTATATATGTTTGTAATGCATATATCGTATAAAAATTTGTGTATTTTTGTATTTTTTATATGTTATTAGTATATATATGTAATATGTATATTAATTGTTTTAGGTATAAAATATATGTATATATGTTTTTTATGTAAAATATTTTTATGATATTTAGGGAATAAATGTGTATATATTAATATATCGTATTTTATGTTATATATTTTGTATATAAAATCCCAATATGTATATATATGTATATATGTATATATATGTATATATTTTAGATATATAAATAGATAAAATGTATAAAAATGTTATATATGATATATATGTAGATATATGTATAAAATGTGATAAATGTGTAATATGTAAAATATATGTAGATAATGTAGTATAATAGATATAGGGTATTTTAAATGTGGTATATGTATTTTAAAATGTGATTATGTATATAATTATAAAAAATTTTTTTATATATGTTTTATTTTATGTTATTATGAAAATATATTTTTATATAGGGAAATATATGTAGATAATGTATAAAATGTTTTTACCCATGTATAAGGGGGAGATATATGTACATATATGAAAGATATATGTATTTTTTTTTTAACATATATTTTTTTTTAAAAAAATATGTAAAATCCCATATAATTTTTTAAAAAATTATGTATAAAACATAAATTTGTATATATATGTGTATTTTGTAATATATGTGATAAAATATGTAATTTTAATTATAGGGTTTTAATACATATGTAGGGTTTATATTGGGTTATATATATTTTTTTTTTTTAATAAATATGTATATATAAATAAAATATAGTATATATAAATAGTTATATAAAAATATATATATGTATCCAATTACATATGCCAAAGATTAGGAAATATTTTTGTATAAATATGTCATTTTAAAAAAGAATATTTTAAGTCTATTTATAGGGGTTTTATATGTAAAAATTGTAAAATATTATATATGTAATATTTTAATATATTTTATATTTAAAAAAAAAAAAAAAAAACCCTATATATAGTTTTCCATATGTATATTTGAAATTTTTTGGGTATTTTATACTTTAAAATGAAATAAAATAGGGTTTTATATGTATATTTTAAAATTGTAATAAGGGGTATTTTATATAGGGTAAAAATTTAACTTATATATATGTATATAGGGTATATATTGTTTTAATATATGTAAATATGTATATATATGGTTATAAAAGGTATACATGTACATATTTTATATGGGGTAATGTGAATTATGTATACATGTTAATGTATAAAAGTATACATTTTAATATATGAAATTGTGATATACGTAAATATGTATATATTATATATGTATAAGTATTTTATGTATATATGTAAAATATATGATATTGTATAAAATATATTATATATATAATATATTATATATTTTAATTTATATATTTTAAAATTTTCCTAGTAGTGTGTGAGCCGCTCAGGAAGCCGCTCATATGCGCGAATAGTGGCAAAGGCGCGCGGCGACCGGCGCGCAAACCCCTTTTTCCCCCGCTGATTTAAATAATTTTTAGGGAAAAATCGAACCTAGAAAAACGGACACCCAAAGGGCCAGCTTTTGGGCCCCCCACCGTCACTTTTTTTCAAATGATATACAAATAGTTTATCAGTAAAAACCCCCCGCCAACTCGCCTGGGCCACCCGCGGGGGTGGGTAGGGGGCCCCAAAACCCCCCAAACATGAAACCCGAAAATGAATGGAGACAGTTGGGGATGGCCTACTTTCCAAATCAGGGGCCCTGATTAAAAAAAAAAAAAAAAATATAAAAATATATGTATATATTAATAGGGTTATATTTTAGTATGTTATATATATGTAATAGTTATTTTAAAATGTAATATAGGGTAATATACTTATATATGTATATTTTTGGGGTTTATATGTAAAATAATTATTTTTTGTATTATGGTATATTATGTATATAATGTACATATGTAAATGAGGTTTTATATAGGGTTATAAGTTTTTGTAAATGTAATTATACATATATATGTTATAAATATCCCATGTAAAATATAGCTAAAATGTTTTATATGGGATATATATGTTTTTCTTAATATATAGTAAAAAGTATTATATATTTTATAATATGTTATTATAAATGTTTTATATATATATAGGGAAATTAAATATACCCTTTTTTATATAATTTTTATATGTAATATGTATATATTATGTTTTATATATGTATATATATTTTATATTTTGTAAAATATATGTATTATTATATTTTAATTATGTATATATATGAATGTATAAAATTTTGTATAAAATATGTAATGTATGTTATAATGTAATATACATACACCCCAAAAATTAAAAACTTTATAAAGATTTTTCCCAAAACGTACAATAAAAATAAAAAACTTTAAAAGGTATATACATATATGTAATATGTATGAAATGTATAATGTATTTACATAAAATATGTTTTTATTTATTTAAACAATATGATATATGTATAAATGTTATAGGGTATATAGGATATTTGTATTTTTGTTTTATTATGTATATAAGGTATATACGTATATTGTAGGGATGTTTATATTTTTTAATGTTTTATAATGTAAAAAATATGTATATATAGTATAGGGTTGGTAATATATATGTATATTTTATGTTATATATTTTAAAATAAGGGTTATATATGTATATATATGTATATAATGTAAAATTTATGTCTATATATGTCTATTATGTATATGGGTATAATATGGTAAAACAATATGTATATATAGGGTTTTAAATGTATATATATGTATATTATATGATATATAGGTATTTTATATGTATATTTTATGTATATAGGGGGGTAATTTTATGTTTTTTATGTAAATGTATATATATGTATAATAGGGTATATATTGTAATATTTTGTATATATATATGTATATGTAGGTATATATATGTATTATATGTATATATATGTATATTAATGTATGTTTTAAATTTTAAAGGGGCCCCCCGGGGGCCCCGAAGGTTAAAAGCGTCGGACCAAGACTTTTCCCCGACGGAAATTTGGGGAATTCGAGGGTTGAGTCCCCGAAAACCCGGTTTTTCCTTGGGAAGGAACTTCCCCCTTGATTGCCTCCCAAAAGCCATGGGTGGCCAAGCCAGCCAAGTCAATTTGCGGGTTTCCAAACCCCCGGATAAAAAAGAGAGAAAGTTTAACCAAAAAGGGTGCCCCCGGCACTTTTTGGGGAAAAGGGGAACGGGGACCCAAACCACGTACCCCACTCCAAGAGATCCAACATGAAAAAAAAACCCCCAATTTAATTTTTCATGCTGTGACCACGGGGGTGAGGCCCAGGGGGAAACCCTACCTTTTAAAAAAAGAATGATAATATATATATATTATATATATTATATATATAAATATATATATATAAAATTTTATATTATATATAAAATATATATATAAATATATATGTTATATATGCATATGCTTTGTTATGTATGTATATATATAGCATATATATGCAAAATATATATTCATTTTAATAGTTATATATGCATAAATATATTTTATATATATTACATAATGTATATATATGAATAGGATGTATAATATGTAACAATGAAATAATGTGAAATTTATGTATATTATACAGGCACACCCCAATTGAACATATAGGGAAACAATACAGACATATCATATATGTATTATGTATAGGGGATATGTATATATGCATATTATGTTATTATGTATATATTTTTAAAATGTATATAGTATATATGTATATATGATATATGTATATATGTATACTGTATAATGTAATATGTATATCTGTATATAGGTATATCGGATTTTGGGATATGTGTATATATTTGTATATATATTATATTTTTTGTATTTATTTTTTATATTTTTGGTATGGAGTGTTTATATTTTTTAAAATTATAGGGTATATATTTGTATATATATGTATTTTATTTTTTATATATATGTATATATTGATATATTTGTAATTTTTGATAATATGTATATATCTTTTAATATATTTTATATATTTGTATAAAATATGTAATTTTTGTAAATATATGTATATTTTGATATATATGTATATTTTTGTATATATATGTATTATTGCATATATATGTATATATTTTTTTTTTATATATAGTATATAATGTATATATATGTTATATATGTAATTTTTATATCTTTATATCTGTATATCTGTATATCTTTTATATCTGTATATAGGTATATATGTATATATGTTATATGTATATATGTATTTTAGGGTATTATTTGTATATTTTTTTATATATTGTATTTTTTTTTATGTATATATTTGTATTTTTAATTTTGTATATATTTTTTAAAATTTTTGATATATTTGTAAATTTTTGTATATTTAATGTATGTATTTGTATATATTTGCATATATATCAAAATTTTTGATATTATGTATATTTTTGTATAATTTTGTATATCTTGTATATATTTGTATATATATGTATTTTGTATATATATGTATATATTTGTATAAAAATGTATATATTTGTAATAATTTTATATATTTGCAATATATGTTATTTTTGTATATCCCAAGAAAATATATTTGATATTTGTTTTATTTGTATATACATGTATATATTTGTAAAATATGATATATTTGTATATAATGTAATTTTTAAATTTTATTATGTATATATTTGTATATATTTTGTATATATTTGATATACATGTATATTTTTGGGATATATATGTATATATTTTGTATAAACAGATTTTTTGTATTATATGTATTATTTGTTTTTATCCCTGATATTTTTGAATAATATGTTTTTAATTTGAATCGTAACCCGGGGTTAATATAAAAATAAATGTATTTTTAATGGTATATTTTGTTATATATTTTTAATAGGGATAATTTGTTAAAATTGTATATATTTGTATAAAAGTAATATTTGATATATATGTAAAATTTTTGTAATCCCTTTTATATTTGAATATATATGTATATATTTTATATAATGAAATTATTTGCATAACAGTATTTTATTTGAGTATATATGTTTTATATTTCTTTTTAAATGTATAATTTGAATATATATGTATAATTTGTATAATATGTATTTTTTTGTATATAAGTATATTTTTGTATATATAGTGATATTTTATATATAGTTATATTGAATATAAATGTATTATTTGTATATATAGATAATTTGATAAAAATGATACATTTGAAATATATTTTAATATTTGCATTATATGTATATTTTTGTAAATTTTTTGTAATATAGGAAAATTTTAAAATGATATATTTGTATATATTTGTATATATATGTTTTATATTTGTATATTATGTATTATTTGTATATAAAATGTATAATTGGGTTTATATTTTAAATATATGTATATTTTTGTATATATATGTATATATTTTTTTTATAATGTATTTTTTGGGAAATTTTATATGTATATTTTTGTAATTTTTGTTATTTTTGTATATATATTTTATATTTGTATAAAAATGATAAAATTGAAATATATATGAAATATTTTGTTATCCATGTATATATTTGTATATATAGTAATAATTTGAAATTATAGTATGTTTTGTAATATATGTAAAACTTTTGGAAATTACAGTAATATTTGTATAATCTGTATAATTTGTATATACTGTAAATTTGAATATACATGTTTTTATTTGTAATATAGCTATTTTTGTTATACATTTTATAAAATTTGCATATTATGTAATAATTTAATACAGGGAAAATTTTTGCATATATTGTATATTTTTTTATATTTTATGAAATTTTTTTGATATATTTTTGAAATATTTGTATATTTTTGTATAAAATTTTATATTTTGGGTATATATTTGCATTTTAAATGAAATATTTGCATGAAATGTATATATTTGATTTTATATGTATTTTTTTGTTATATATGAATATATTTTTTAAAAATTTTATTTTAATATTGTATAAATGTATATTTGATATAGTATATTTTAGTATATTTGTATATAAAATGTATGTATTTGTATATATTGTAGGGATTTGTATATAAAAGGGATGTATTTGTATATATATGTATGTTTTTGTATATAATGTATGAAATTTTTTAATATATGTAGGGTTTTTGTAATATATGTATTTTATTTGTAATATTGTATGTATTGTATTATATGTATTTTTGGTATATATATGTATGAAATTTGTATAATTTTGTATGTATTTGTAAAATATATGTAGGTTTTTGGGATATATATTTTATAATTTTTAGTTTATATGTAATATTTGTATATATATGTATATATTTGTATAATATGTAAAATTTGTAAAATTTTGTATATTTTTTAAATTTTATGTATATATTTGTATTATTTGTATATAATGTTTTAAAATTTGATACATATGTATATATTTGTATACCTATGAAATATTTGTATACTTTATGCTTTATATCTGTTACATATGTAGATATTTGTATATTTATGCATATATTTGAAATATGTATAATTTGATATTTTTGTATATATTTGTATAATATGTATAGATTTGTATATATATGAAATATAAAATATATGTACATCTATGTGTCATATATAGGGAATTATGTGTCAAATATATATGTAGGCACTAAGTATATAAAACATATGTATAAATTATAGTATGTATATGTATATAGATAGAATAGATATTGTTTTAAAGTGTATATAAAAGATATTTTTGTAGGATATGTATATTTTTGTATAAAATATGTTTTATATTTGTAGGGTTATGTATATATTGTTATTTTTATGTTATTTTTGTATAATATGTATTTTTTTTGTATATATATGTATATATTTGTATATATATGTATATATTTGTATATATATGTTTTATATTTGTATATATATGTATATATTTGTATATATATGTTTTATTTTTGTATATATATGATATTTTTGTATTATAGGTAAAATTTTTGATAATAGTAATTTTTGGATAAAAGGGTTTTTCCCATTTGCATTAAAATGTATACTTTTGTATTTTTATGTAATTTTTGCATATATATGTAATTTTTGTAAAATTTTTTGTATATAAAAGGGTATATATATGTTAATTTTTGTATATATTTGTATATATAGTTATTTTTGAAAATTAATGTATATTTTGGTAAATATTGTATATATTTGTTTATTTTTGGGAATTATATGAATATTTGTATATATATGTATATATTTGTATTTATTTGTATTTTTTTTGTATATATATATGTATATATTTGTAAAAATTTTGAAATTTTGTATATATATGTATTTTTTGTAAAATATATGTATTTTTTGTATATACATTTTTAAAAATTTGTATAATATGTAATTTTGATATATATTTTATATATTTGCATAACATGTATAATTTGATATATCGGGTAAAATTTGAAATTAATGTATATTTTTTGAAATACATGTATATTTGTATATAAGTACATATTTGTAAAAATACATGTAAAATTTGCATATATAGTATAAAAATTAATACATGTATATTTTTGGGCATTATTTTTATATTTTTTGTAATAAAAGTATATTTTTGTATATATATGAATATATTTGTATATATATGTAAAATATTTGTATATATATTTTATATATTTGAATAAAATGTAATTTTTGGGGTATATAAAGGTATATATTTGTTATATATGTATAATTTGTAATTGTTTTAATTGTATATAAAATGTATGTTTTTTGGATATTATGTATATATTTTTTATATATTTTTTATTTGTATATATATTTATATTTTTGGTATATATTTTATGAAATTTGTATTATATGATATATATGTAAATTTTTTAAATTTTATATGTATATATTTGTATTAATGTATGTTTTTGTATATATATGTATTTTATTTGTATAAAATATGATGTTTTTGTAATATAGTATGTATTTGTATAATTTTGTATATTTTTGTATAATATGTATTTTTTGTATATATATGTATATTTTTGAAATAAAATGCTTTATTTGTATCTTTTATTAAAATTTTTTAAAATATATGTTTTAAAATTTGTATAATATGTATACCCCCTTGTATATATGTATATATTTGTAATATAGGTTAAAATTGTAATTTTTGATTATTTTTATATAATGTATATTTTTGAAATATATATGTAATATTTTTTAATATATGTTATATTTGTATATTATGTAATATTTTGTATAAATGTATATTTTTGTATATATATGTAATATTTGTAATATATGTTTTATATTTGTTATATAGGGAATATATTTGTGTATAATGTATAATTTGTATATAATGAAATATTTGTAAAATATTTTATTTGTATATATTGTATATATTTTGAAATATAATGTATATATTTGAAATTATATGGTATATATTTGTAATATATGATAATTTGTTTTAACAATGTATTATTTGTATATTTTATGGTATATATTTGTATATATATGTAATATTTTTGTATTTTTATATGTATATATTTGTTTTACATATGCATATATCTTTTATACATAGTAGAAAATTTGTATATTAATGCATATATTTGAAATATATGATATATTTGTTATATATGAATATATTTGTAATATATGTAAAATTTTTGTATATTATATTTTGTATATATATGTTTTATATTTGTATATATATGTATATACAATATATGTACATTTATGTGTATATATATATGTACACCTATGGTTATATATATGTACATCTATGTGTCTATATATATGTACATCTATGTGTCTATATATAAGGTATAAAAAATATATGTACTTTAGTGTCATATATATTGTATCCCATAATGTATTATAATAGGTAAAATATTTTATATGTATGTATATGTATATAGATAAAATATAGATTTTGGGAAAAAGTTTTTAAAAACCCTACTTTCCCGAAAGAACCCCAAAAATATTGGGGGAAACGGGGAAATTTATTTTATCGATTTCAGTTTTCCCAAATTCAGCAAGGGAGTGGCAATAATGTCAATAGTTTAATGCGAATAACAACAAATTTTTCTTATAAAAATTTTAAAAACTTAAGGATAAGGGGCCAAAAAAATGGTAAATAAGGGCACGGGGGTTTGGGCCCTGGTTCGAAATAGTTACAGGAGGGGAGGGGACCTGTTTAGGTATTATTTGGGGTGACGGGGGTTTTTGCCCTGACCTAACGCGGTTTAATTTTTTTGGGCCCGGAAGTAAAAAAAGTGGGCCCCACCTATCTTGCTCACTCGGGGAGTTTAGACCGGGAATCATCTTTGTCCCACCATTTGATCCCAAAAACGCTGTCATCCTTTAAAGCATTCACCTGCCGTACGTTCATGCCAGTATGAGGAGGAAGGATGAGGGGACGCCCCTTTTGTTTCCCTTTTACCTCTTCAAAGACCACACCGGGTGGGGAACCTGCCAGAAGTCGGGTCTCATTTCTCAAAATCTACGAAAAAGGGACTTGATGTGAGGGGAAAGGGGGCCTTTAAAGATACCTGGGTTTTCCTTTTTGTTTAATACCAATGGATGTATGATGAAGAAAAAGATAGCCTTTTACTTTCCCCATGTGCCGTCATTAATTTGAAAAAAAAGTGTCTTTTTATATCTAGGGTTTTCCCTCACCCTTTTTTAAGGGGCCAGATAAGATGCCCCTTAAAGGTATATCGTAATTATATATTTTATATATATATATATAATATAAAATATATATATACATATATTTTATATCCCCATACATATATCATATACAGAAATTCATATATATATACATATATCATATACACATTTTTCAAAATATATAACATATTTATTACATTATTTTACAATATAAATACATGGCCTTTTCAATACATATATCATATAATATATATACCCCATAACATTTCCTGTATATATATAAATTTTACATTTACAATATATAACATATAATAAATGCATTAATACATATAATATATTTATACATATATACAAATATAATACAAAATAAAATTGATATATAGCATGTAGTATTTTTGCATTTTTGATATATATATATATAATATATATATAATTTTATAAATTTTATAATATATATATTCATATACACAAAAACATACATGCATATATATATTTTATATAAAAATATATAATATATATATATATTTAAATTTAACAAATTTTATATACAAATATAATATATGTATATATATGCATGTAAGTTTTTTGGTATTTTGATTAAAATAAAATAATTATAAAATATATATATATATTATAAAATATATATTCATATACACAAATAATACCGGGATATATATCATATATTTTATATTGTATAATATATAATATATATATTAATTTTTAAAATATTATATACATATTCACATACACAATATACAGCCCCTATAATTTCATTTTATATATTCCCTATACATATATCAGATACAAAATTACATGCATAAATGTATAATATATATCCCTATACATATAAACAAATACAAAAATATAAAATTTCAGAATATTATATTTCAATAATTTTTTATATAAAACCCATACATATATTATATATACCTTTTTACCCTATATTAAAATACATATATGAGTATATATGTATATATGTGTAAGTATATATTTTGTTTATTGTGTATATTTTTATATGTGTATATGTATAAAAAAGGGAATGTTATATTGTGAATGTATAAATATGTATTGATATATGGTATATGAATTTTATATAGGGGTTTTGTATATAATGTATAAATGTGTATAGGGAAAATATATGTATAGTATATATATGTATATGTAATATAGTATAATTTTTATGTATTTTAAAGCATATAGTATAGGTATTATATGTATATATGTATATGTATTTTTTTAAAATGTAATATGTATATGTATATATATGTATATATGTGTATGATATTTTATGTATATGTAAAATAATGTATATATGTGGATGCAAAATAAATTTTATAGGTTAAAAGAATTATATATGTTATATCAAAATATGTATGTGTATGTATTTATGTATATATTTGATATGAATAATATATATGTATATTTATAAATATGTTGTTTTATATGTATAAATGATATATGTGTATATGTATTAAAGTAATATGGGTTATGTATTTTATGTATATATGTGTAAATGTATTATGTGTATATGAAAATTTTATAGGTATATGTATATGTATAAAAAAGATGTTATATATATATGTATTTTTGTGTATTATGTATATGTATATTTGTATAATTGTATATGTAATATTTATATGTGTATATGTAAAATTTACATATGAAAATAGTGAAAAGTATTTTATGTATATAGGGATATTATGTAAAATTTTGTGTTATGTATATAAAGTTAATGTGGTTTTGTGATATTTTATATATGTATATATGTATATAGGGGGTATAAGTTAAAAAATGTTATATGTGTATATGGTTAAAAATGTATATATGGGTATATGTAATGTGGATATGTATATATGTGTATATGTATTAAAATGTATTATGTGTAATGTAATATATGTATTATGTGTATAGGGTTTTATATGATATATATGAAAATATGTGTAATGTATATATATTTAAAATATGTGGAAAATGTATATATTGATATATGGTAAATTTATATATATGTTATATGTTTTATAGTGATATGTATATATATGTAAAATATGTTTTATATGATATTTGTATAATGTGTTTTGTATATATATTAATTAGGTGTATATGGAATATTTTTGTATATAGGGGTATTTTTATATAAAATGTATATATGTGTATATGGGTTTTATATGTATATATATGTATAGGGATAATATGTATATAAGTTTTTATATGTCTAAAATGTAATTTTGTGTATATGTATAATAGTATTTTATGTGTATATGTATTTTAATGTATATATGTGTATATGGATATATAAAGTATGTGTTTTATGTATAATGCATATATGTGTGATGTATATTTATATATGTAAATATTTTATTGTATAAATATGTTATATTGGGATATGATATATATTTTTATACGTGTTTATTTTATATAATAAAATTTTATATATGTATATAAGATATAATATTTTTTATGTGTGTTTGTATACATATGTATATATGAGTACATATATTATTGGAATATGTATAAAATATATAATGTAATATTTTTATATATGGGTTTTTGTTTTATTGTAATATTGTATATATGTATATATATGTATATATGTATTATAGTAAATTTATATAAATTATGGATAAAGTATATATATTTTATATATGTATATACTATATATGTATAAATTTTAATATGTTTTAGGTGTATATGTTAAAAATGTATATGGTATATGATAAATGTGTTATGTGTATATGTATAAAAGGTATATGGATATATATGTATTGTGTATAGGATATATATGTATATGTGTATAGGTTAAAATAGGGGTATAGGGATATATTGGTACATGGTATATAGATGCATATATGTGAATATGAATAGGGATAATATGGATAATGTATATAATGTATATATGTGTATATATATGTATTTTAGTGTATATATATGTTATATGTGGGATATGTATAAGTATATGGTTAAAAATAGTATATATGTTTATATGTATATAATATGCATAATGTATAATGGATATGTTTCAAAATGTATATGTTTTATAATATATGTATATATTAAAACACGGAGGTTTAAAAAGGATAAATAATTTAAACCAAGACCAGTGAAAAAAGTAGGTTTTCTATACACAGAGGTTTTTAAAAAGGGATTTTTATCATGATCAGCCTAATATCCAGAAAAGACAGGAAGTTTTTTGACTTTGACTTGAGAAAAAAAATGCGTGTTTTCAGTTTTTAAAATTTAATAGTCTTTTAAAAAAATGTTTACTGTGAAACATCACGGAAACAGCAGAAATATGTCATCAACATATCTTTTATCCCAAAAGCCCGTCCGCTAATCCCCTTTTCTCTCGTGAAAAATTTAAAAAACATTCGAGGAAAGGGGGCCCAGCGGGCTTCCATTGCTCCCCCCTTTAGGTTTTAGGGATATTTAGTTGTTAAAAAATAAAAAAATGAAAAATTAAAATGAAACCTTTCCCCAGTTTCGTAAATTTTTTTTGTTTAAATTATTTCAAATTTTGGTTTTTTTCCCTTTAAAAAAACCGGTTTTTACAAATTTTTCAAAATTTTTCTTCCAAGGGTTTTGGTTTGTAGATAATGAATGTAGTCAAAACTGGCCATTATAACAGGGGTTTTTAAAGCTAATTTTTTTGGAAAATATGCTTTAGCAAATTCAGTAAAAGTTTTGGACAGGATTCATTGGGGATGAATAGGGTTTTAGGGTGGCATAAGAATTTTGGGTAGGTTGGGAGTTAAAAAGTTTTTTTAGCTGACAAGAAGGTCTAATGGTTTCCTCGTTTTTATGAAATTTTGGGGAAATCCATATTAAAATTTTCCCGGTTTAAAGGGGCCAAATGCTCTGAGTTTATTATATGTATCCCAAAAATATTAAGTCATTGTCTTTCAAATGTTTATCCCATTTTTTTAAAACATACATATATATACTTCCATATATTAAAATTTATTTAAAATACATTTATTATTTTTACATTTAAATATTATGAAAATACATTTAATATATATTTTATAGTATATATATGGAAAAATATTCATATATAGCATATATATACATATATACTTTTATAGGGAATATTAACATATATTACATAAAAATACATATATTTCCCTATATAAACATTTTACAAAATACATATTTTACATATTACAACATACATATATACATTTACATAAATATAAAACATGTACAAATACTTTATAAAACATTATTTATATGCTATAAAAATTTCCCTGCATAAGAACCCAAAATATATGTATAATAATAAATAAAAAACTGGGAAACTGGCAAAAAAATAGTTTTTTTGATAATTGGTAGTTTACTAAAAAGGGTTTTTTTTCGTTCCCAAAAACATATTTATATGCAAAATAAATACTTTTATTTCATTTATACATAGTACATATGGCAATTTTACCCTAAATACAATATACATATATACACATATAACATATAAAACCCCTATAAAAAATTTTATACATATAACAAAATAAATATATCATATTATCATATATACAAATTAAATATATGCATATTAAATAGGAACCTATTACATAAAAATTTCAATATACATATGTTAAAATATATATAGTACAGTATACAAAATATCATATATAATATATAATATGTAAAAATGGACATAAAGTTTTCATAAAATACATATATATATTTATGCATAAATATAAATATACCATACATTACCTATTTATACAAAATATATACACAATTAAAATACATAAAAGTATAATATAATTTAAAAATATACATATAATACATATATCTACATAAAATACATATATTTACAATATAAAATATATACCTATATATAAATATAATACATATATTTTATATATATATAAAAAAAAACATATTATAGTATATATAAATATATAAAAATTATTAAATTTCAAATAATATATACCCCATTTTATAAAAATAAAATACATAATTTTACATATATACATATAAAAAAATTTTATATATACATATATAAAAATACATAACATAAAAAAAAATTTTATCATATAAATGTTTATTAAAACATAATAAAAATATATAAATTTTATTTTTATATAATGTTTTAAAAAATAATTTATTTTATTTTAAAATATATACATTTTGGTAAAAATATACAAAATTATAAATATTATACATAATTTTTTAAATATATATACATAAAAAAAAATATAAAATATATATACATATATATAAATGGATATACCCTATATAATATATATATATACATGTATATACAATATACATAATATACATTAACTATATATAAATATATACATAAGTACAATATTTCATGTATGCACATATAGATTTTATGCATGGTTAATAAAATATATACACATATATACATATAACATATATGAATATGCATATTCATATATACCTACACATTCACAAATAAATATAAATATATAAATAATAACATATATACATATACCACCTTTCCCCTACATTCAAAATAAATATTAAAATATACCATAATAACATATCTAAAAAAAAACATATATACACAATAATTTTACATTTTAAAAATACATATGATACATATATATACATTATATAATATATATACAATATATACAATATACAAATATGCAATATATAACATAGAAATTTTTTATACATTTCACATAAAGTGTATAAATGTATATATTTTATATATGTAAATATGTATAAAATGTATATTGTATACATAGTATATATATGTAAATATGATGCATATGTAATATATGTTTAAAAATGGATTTTAAAGTTTAATGTTTATATGTATATATGTAATATATGTATATATAGTTATTTTATGGATATATATGTATTATGTATTTATGTATTTAAAAGTATATATGTATATATATGTAATATGTATATATATGATATATGAAATATGTATATATATGTATTTTATGATATATATATGTATATATTTGTAAAATTTTAAAATTTTTTAAAAAATTTTAATAATATATGTATATATTTTGTATATAAAATTTTAAAATGTATAAAAATTTATATAAGGTTTTAAAATGTATATATTTATAAAATTTTGTATAATGTATATCTTTATTATATGATATATGGTATTATGATAAAATTTATATATGTATATATGTTTAAGGATATAATTGTATATATTTTAAAATATGTTTGTATAAATGTTTTATATGTTTTATATGTAATATGTAAAATTGTATAAGATATAGAAAAGTTTTTATATATGTATATATGGAAAAATATAAGTATAATGTTAATATGTAATTATGGGATAAAAATAGGTTATAGGGATTTTTTTTTTGTATATATGTATATATTAATTTTGTATATAAGGTATATTTTATGTATATATTGTATATTGTATATATGTATTTTATATGTAATTTTGTATTAAAAAGTCATAAAATTTTGTATATTAAATTTTTTAGTATATATATGTATATATTTAAAATGTATAATGTATATTTTTTTATATAAAAGTTAAATGTATCAGAATAAAGTATATATATGTATTTTTTGTTTTATATATTATATATAAATTTTATATATGTATTCTATTTAATAAAAAATGTTATATGTTTTTTAATGTATATATTATTTTAATGTAAAATTATATGTTTGATGATAATACGTATATAAAAAGTGTAATATGTTTTAAAATATAGTATATATATATATATATGCTATATGTATATATATTTTTATGATAATTATAATATATGTAATAAATTTGTAAAATGTTATTATGTAATAAAAGTATATAAAATGGTATAAAAGTTATATATGTATTTTATGTAATATATGGATTATATGATAATGTAATTTTAAAAAATTTTTTATGTTATATATTAGATATATGTATATAAATGTGTATAAATGTTTATATATGTAATATATGTAAAAAAGTTATAAAAAGTTTAATATTTTATAAAATATGTGAATATGTATTAAATTGGGATTATGTATATTTAAAAGTTGTATTGTAATATATTTAGATATTATTTATACCTTTATTAAAATTTATATATGTTTTACATAGATAAATTTTTATAATTATATAAAAATTTTTTATCATATGGGGTATATGTAATTTTAAATGTGTATTTTTATATATATGTGATTATTCATATTTTATATATGTATTATACATATTATGGATATATTTGTATATACTTATATTTTAAATATGTTTTTAAATATTTTTTGTTTTATAATATGTAAATGTAAAAATTTGGTATATCGAAGATAGTTATATATTTTTATGTATAAATATGTAAATTTAAATTTGTATATATTTGTATATATATGTTTTATGTAAATTGAATATAAAATATATAATAAATAAAATATGTAATATTTTATATATTTATTTTTTAAATAAAATATGTATAATAAGATATATTTTATGTATTATAAATAATTTATATATAAATTTTAAAATGTTTTATATATGTTTTATTATTATATATGTATATAGGGGTTTTATATGTATATTTAACTTTTTAATTTATATATGTAATAATTTTTATATATATGTTTTATTTAATAATAAATGTTTCATAGTATATATGTATAATGTATATATTAAAATTTTGTTTTAAAATTTAAAATATGTAAATTTATATAGTATATATGTAATATAGATTAGAAAATGTATAATAAAGATAATTTTAAATATATATATTATATATTTTTATATATGAAAATATAAAATTTTTAATTTATATTGTAGACGTCAAAGGGGTTTTTATGGGAAATGTTTTGAAAGGGAACCCCCTCAATTGTAAAATTTTTAAAAAATTTAGGGAAATCAATAATAGGGAAAGGAATTTGCCCCCCTGTATTTTTAATGATATAAAATATTTATATATAAAAGAAATTAATGGGTAGCCGGGGGAGGAAAAGGGCCCAAATCCCAAAATTTTCCCAGAGGGAATGGGGGCGAAAGGCGCCAAGTGGGTGATTTAAAAAAAAAAAAAATTTTAGTAAATTGAAACCATAATAGGAAAAGGAATTTTTGGTAATGTTATTTGTGTTAATGATATTAAAATATGTTATTAAGGGATAAAGCCAATGAAAAGGGTTTACGGGTTTGGGGGTTTTAGGGGAAAAAAAATGAATTAGAATAGAATGGAAATTAGGGGGGTTTTTGTAATTAAAAAATTGATAAAAAAAAAAAAAAATATATTATATATGGGGGTTTATTATTAGGGATATAATGTTTTTATATAATGTTATATATATGAGATAAAGATTTTATTTGTATATATGTATATATATTGTATATATGTATATATTGTATAATTTTGGGATTATTTTGTAAAATTTTGTAAAATATGTATATAAAGTTATATATGTATATATATGTTTTTATTTATGTTTTATATTTAAAAATGTATATGGGATGTATAAAATTTTATAAAAAAAAAATTTTAAAAATAAATGTAAATAAAAACAAAAATAAGATACAATAATTCAAAGTATATATTTTGATGTTTTTGTTTCATATATATGAATATGTTTTAAAATATTTTATAAAATGGGTTTTTCTTATTTTATATGGATTAAAGTACTAAAATGTAAAATATGAAAATAATAGGTTTTATTTTGTATATATTGTAAATTTAGTATAAAGGTATATATTGTATTTATTGATTTTATTATAAATTGGAAAATATATGTATATTATGGGAATATATGTTTTTAGTATATATATGTATAAAAATGTAATTATGTTAATATGTATATATACATAAAGAATAAACATATTTTTAAATTAAAAGTAAATATTTTAAAATAATTAATATTTAATTATATTTTAAAATATGTAAATAAAGTATTATTTATATTATTTGTATAAATTTTATATGATATTTTGTATATTTTTAAAATTTTATGTATATATTTTATAATAAAATGTAATATATGATATATTATATATTATATATGTTAAATATTTTTATTTATGTATAAAATTTATATATGTATAAGATATAAAACGTTAATATATATGTATTAAGTATATATTGATATTTTATGTATAAAAAATGTATATATTTTTATATGTATTATATTTTAAAATGTATATATATGTAATAAGGATATTTTATAAAAAATTTAAAAAAATTTTTAAAATGATATATGTTTATATTTTTATATGTATATATATGTTATATATGTATATTTATGTATATATTTAATTAATGGGTTTTAATTAGTATAATAAGGAATTTGGGAATATTAGGGGGATAATAATTTTTTTAAGAATTATTGATTTTTATAAACCCGGGGGGAAAAGGTTAATTGGCAATAGCATAAAAAGAAGCAAAATTATAAAAGATAAGGGATTTATAAAGGAAATTATCCCCTTTAAAGTAAAATGAAAAAAAATTTAATATATGCTTAATTAGAAAAATACCGTTAAAAAAAGTATATAAATATATATATTAAAAATATATTATATATATTATATATTAATATAATGTATATATTTTATATTATGTTTTATATAGGGATATATATGTATATATAATATATAAAATTTTTATATTATGGGATTATATGTATAATATGTATATGTATTATGATATTAAAGGGGCCCCCCAATTTGAAACTTCGGACTAAGACTTACAAAATTTGAATTTAAAAGGGGTTTAGTTTAATAGGTTTGTTTTGGGGAAAATTCATTGATTATTTTAATGGGGGGAAAAGGCCCCCGTTAATTGGGTTTAAGGGGGAAAATAAGAAAAGATTATTTTAAAAGGGAAAGGAATATATGGAAAGGGAAATTTTAGGGATAATTTTTATGAAAGGATAAAAATTGAAAAAAATAATTAAGGGTATTGGAAAGGGGTTAGAAATGGAAAGTTAAAAAGGGGGAAATGTAATTTTATTAATTATTTTATATTTTATAATAAATATATTTTTATATTTTAAAATATATATTATTTATATATGTATATATGTATTATGTAATATTATGCATTTTATATGATTTAATTTTATATTAAAATGTTATATTTTAATATATGTTTTATTTTAATGTATAAAAGGGAAAATTATGTGTATTTTGTATATATTAAGGGAAAAATTTTAAAATATAAAATAAAATTTTAATTTTATGTTTTATTTTTTTTATATGTATAAAATTTTTATTTTTATATATATTTTATATATTTTTATATATTTTTATATATTTTTAATATTTTTTTAAATATGTATTTTTAAAATTTTTTATATATTTGGGATATATATTTATATATTTTTTATATATGTATATATTTTTTAATATGTATAAAATTTTTATATATTGTTTTTAAAGGGATATTTTAAAGGATATATTTTTAAATGGATATATTTTTATATTATTATATATTTTTAAATATTTTAAATTTATTATATATGTATATATTTTTTATATATGTATATATTTGTATTATATTGTATAATTTTTTATATATGATTATTTGTATAAGTATATTTGATAAAATGTATATATTTTTAATATATGTATTTTTTTATATATTTTATATATTTTTTAAAATGTATATAGGTTTTATAGGGATATAGATATTTTATGTATATAGTCAAAATATGTATTATTGTAATATTTGTATATATTTTTATATTGTATTTTTTGTTTTATAGTATTTTTGTATAATGTAAATTTGTTAAAATTGTATAGGGATTATTTGTATAAAATTTTATAAAATTTTATTTTTTATGTATTTTATTTGGGATTTAAAAGTATAATTTTTATTTATTTATATATTTGTATATATTTTTTATTTTATTTGTTTTATAAATTTTTTAAATTTTTATATTTATGATATATTTGTATAATATGTAATATTTGTTTTTATTTTTTTGTATATAAAATGGTATATATTTGGGATATATATGTAATATTTGTATTATATTTATATATTTGTTATTATGTATTATTTTATTTTAAAGTATATATTTGGATATTTTATGGGATAATTTGTATATTATGTATTATTTGTAATTATGATATATTTTATTATTATGTTATATTTTTATATATATGGGATTTATTTGTTATTGAAAATTTTTTGTTTTATTATATGTATATATTTTATATATATTTAAAAAATATTTGTTATATTTTGTATTTTTATTTGTATTTTATATGTATATATTTGGAAATATGTATATATTTGTATATATATGTTATATTTGTTTAAAAATATATGTTTTATATTTTGGAAGAAAATGTAATATTTGTATATATATGTATATATTGTATTTTAAAATTTTAATATTTGTATATTAAAGTTTTTATATTTTGATTATATGAATATTTTTTAAAATATAGGAATATTGTTTTATATATGGTATTATATTTTTAGATAAATGTATATATTGAATATATGTATATATTTTTAAATATGTATATATTTGTATATATATGTATAATTTGATATATATGTAATTAATTTGGTTTTTAAAATAAGTATTTATTTTGATATATGGTTTTATATTTTATATATGTATATATTTTTTATATATTTATGTTTTTTTGTATTTTTATATGTAATATTTTTTCATTTTATATGTAAAAATTTGTAAAATTTTATTTTTGTATTGGGTTTTATTAAAATGTATATATTTTTATATATTTTATATATTTTAATAAAATATGTATATATTTTTATATGGATATATTTGATAAAGGATATTGGTAATGTTGATATTGTATCTTTTGTTTTATAGCATTTTTATTTTTTTTTTTTTTAAATTTTTTTATTTTTTGTAAAATTTTAAAGGATATATGTTTTATATGTAATATGTAATAGGTATAATTAAAATTTTATATTGTATAAAATATATATGGGATATTGTAATTTTAATTTTGTATATTGTATATTGTTTTATCTGTATATATGTAAAAATTTTTATATATATAAAATTTTAATTTTTGTATATATTTTTTATATATGTATATATTTTTATATTTTATGTATAATTGTATATATATGTATTTTTAATTTTTAATATATGTATATATTTTTAAAATAATGTATATATTTGTATATATATTTTTATAATTTGTATATATTGATATATTGTTTTTTGTTTTTAAAAAAATATGATATATTGATTATATGAAAATATTGATATATATTTTTAATTTTTTAAAATATGTATTTAAATTTTTTAAAATGTATATTTGTATATATAGCAGTATATAAGTATTATTTGACTTTTATGTTTTTTTTGATTATATGTTTATATTGGGATATAATGTATTCAATTTTTAATAATGTATTTTTTTAAGAAACAATTTTTAATTCGGAAAAAGGAAAAAATTTTATGTATATATTTTATATATGGATATATTTTTATATATGGATATATTTTTATAATGTAATATTTTTATATATATGTATAATTTGTAAAAATATGTATATATTTGGTCTAGATATATTTGTAAAATATGTAAAATTTGTAAATATGTAATATTTGGGGGGGATATGTAAATATTTTAAAATATGTATATATTTTAATATATGTATATATTTTAATATATGTATATGTAAATTTTGTATATATTTTTAAAATTTGGATATATTTTTGGGTAATGTATTTTATTTTTAAAAAAATTTATATTTGGGAAAATATGATAATTTTTAGAAAATGTAATATGGCTAATTATATGATATATTTTGTAAAAAGGGATTCTTTTTAAAATATGTTTGATTTGTTAAAATTGGTATATTTGTAAAATCTGTATATTTAATTGTATTATTTGTAAAATTTATATTGTTAAAATTGTTAAAATTTGTAGATATATGATATATTTGTAAATAGTATATATTTTTAATTATGTATAAATTTTTAATATATGTTATAGTTGAAAATATGTATATATTTTAAATAGTTTTATATTTGTAATTTTATGTATATAATTTTTTTAGATAAAGTAATATTTGAATAAAATGGATATATTTGTAATATATGGATATATTTTTGTATATTTTTATTTTTAATATTGTTATATTTGTAATTGTTATATTTAAAAATGTATATATTTTTAATATATGTATTATTTTTAATTATGTAATATTTGTAATTTTATGTATTTTTGTGAAAATAATATTTTTATTCTATTTGTATAATTTTGATTATATGTAATATTTGTTTTATATGGATATAAATTTTATAATGGATATATTTGTATATATGTATATATTTGTAAATATGTATATATTTGTATTTAAAATTTTGTATAATTTTTAATATAGTATATATTTTTTTAGATATATTGTTAAAATTGTAGAATTTTTATGTTATATTTTTTTAGAAATTTGTAAAATATTGTGGATATATGTATTTTTTGTAAATATTTTATATATTTGTAAAATTTTGTATAAAATTTTTAAAATATGTATATATTTGTTTGAATATAGGGATATATTTTAATATATGTATATATTTTTAATTTTAGTATATATTTGGAATATATGGATATAAAGGGGTAATTATATAATTTTTAATATATGTATATTTTTTGGGAATATATGTATTATTTGTAATAATGTATATATTTGTTTTAAAATATGTATTTTATTTGTAATATATGTATTATTTTTAAAATATTTTTGTAAAATTGGGGGATATTGTAAATTGTATATTTTGTTAGAATATGGATAAGTAAATTTTGTTGGAATTTTTGGGAAAAAAAGAAATTTTTATTAATTTTAATATAATGGAAATTTTTAAAATTGGAATAGGGGAGTAAAATTTTACCCTTTGGAATTTTGTTAAAGGTGAGGAAATTTTATTTTTGGTTTTATTTTGGGGGGGGGTTTATATAAAGGGAAATTTTCATTTATTTGGTAATATAAAAAGGGGAATATTTGTAAAATTAGAAAAAGAAAATTTGTAAAATTTTTTAAAAGTTATTTTAAAGATTAATTTTGGGGATTAGTAAAGGGGGGAAAAATGGAATTTTTCCTTTAGTTTATTTGAAAACAATTTGGGGGGGGAAATGAAATGGGTTTTAGGGTTTAAATTCGAAAAAATGTATTAGGGGGGAAAAGGAAATGATTTGGATAATTTTAAATTTGTATTAAAGAAAGAAAAGATATTTTTATTTATGCTTTTGGAGGAAAGATTAAGAAAATAGGGGGTTTTATGATTTTTGATAAGGGGGAGGAAAGGGGAAAGGGATATATAGTAAAAAATATTAGAAAAAAAAGAAGGAAAAAGAAAGAAAAGAAAGGAGAAAAAAAAGGCAAAAAAAAAAAAAAAAAAAAAAAAAAAAAAAAAAAAAAAAAAAAAAAAAAAAAAAAAAAAAAAAAAAAAAAAAAAAAAAAAAAAAAAAAAAAAAAAAAAAAAAAGACAAAAAGGGGGGGAGGGGGTGGGGGGGAGAAAAAAAGGGGGGGAGGGGGGGGATTAAGGGGAGAAAAAGGCCCAAAGGGGGTACAGAGTCCCGGGGGAGTATGGGCAGAGTTAAAAGCAAAAAAAAAGACAAAAAAAAGTTGGAAAAAAGAAAAAAGGAGGAAAAAAAGTTTGTATATATATGTATATTTTTGATATATATGTTTATTGTATATATATGTAGTATTGAAATAATAGTATATATTTTGTATAATAAAATGTATATTTTTGGTATATATATGTATGTATTGATATATAGTAAATTGATATTTGTATATATTTGTATATTTTGCAATTCAGCAATGAGTGGCAATAATGTCAATAGTTGCAATGCGAATAACAACGAAATTTCTTATAATAATTATAACTAAAGGAAAAGGTGCCACAAATTGGTCAATAGGGCCCACGTGGATTGACCTGGTTCGGCAATAGTTACAGGAGAGGACTGACCTGTTTAGGTTTTACTTGTGTGACGTGGTTGACCTGCCCTAACGCGGATTAATTTATTGGCTGAGTAAGTATAAAAAGTGGAGCACCACCTATCTTGCTCACTCGCTGGACAGACCAGAATCATCATGTCCCCCCAGTTGTTTACCAAACGCTGTCGATCCTTAAAGCATTCACCTGCCGTACGTTCATTCCAGTAGAGGGAGGAAGGATGGAGACGCCCTGTGCCTTACTTTTACCTCTTCGAGACCACACCTGGGGGGAGAACCTGCCAGAAGTGGGTTTGTCTCAGTCTTCGAAATCTACGACAAAGACATGATCGTGAGGGAAGGGGCCTGAAGATACCGGGGTCGCCTACGGGTTAATACCCAAAGGTGTATGATGAGACAAGATAGCCTTTACTGTGAGGCCGTCAATATGAAAAAAGGGGCTTCTATCAGGGTTTTCCCACCCCTTAGGGGGGCCCGATAGAGGGCCCCCTTTAAAAGGTATATATACATAAATAAAAATAAAGCTAAAAACAAGATTAGAAAATATAAAATATATAGAAAGATAAAAATCATAAAGAGATAAAAGATAGATATAGAAAACAATTTCATTATAAGATAATAATATAAAGCAAGACAAGAAGATAGAGAGATGAAAAAATATAAATATATATATATATAATAATATACATATATAACACAACACACCCCACAAAAACAAATATATTAATATAAAAATATATATATATCTAAATATATATAATATATAAAATACATATATAAAATGAATATATATATAATATAGAAAAAATTATATAATAATTATATATAATATATATATATAATATAAAGATATATAATATAATAGATTATATTAGATAATAATATTATATACAATATAAACTATAGACAGTGAGATATAATAGAGAACAAATATAATCAAAGAAGAAAATATAAAAATAGATAGATATAATATATATACAGAAATAATTAATATTTATAAAATATACATATATATTTATAATAGTAAATATATACTAAAATTATACATGATATGATACATATATCAATCATATAAAATATATATAGATATATATATATATTTTTATAGATAAATTTTTATGAAAATATATATATATCAAAATTAATATTATTTTAAAGATATATATAATATATCATCATAATCATAATATATAATATATATATATATATATAAATATATATAAAATTTATATATATATAATAGATATAATATAATATAATAAGATATAAAATACATAAAAACCTAATAATATAATATATATATATGCTAACTATCTATAAATA